>NW_026735906.1:0-93857 GCF_949786415.1 Peromyscus eremicus
AAGAACTGTTCTTCCTACACACACAGGCCATATCTAGCTCAACTCTGCTTAAGAAACTGACAAGAACAGTAGCTCCTCTTCAGTCCGATACACTGTACTTGCTGGGAACAGACGCGAGTGCTATTTGCACTGTGTATGGCAGTGAGAGCGCAATAGTGACTTTCCTTACCAGAAAACAACTCTTGCTCGTAGGAACACAAACTGCATGTGATTCAACTCCATTTAGGACTGGGAAACAAATGCTAGCTCGCCTTAAAAGAAACACTCTCTGCTTTTTAGAAAAGAGCACTCTTCTACTCTACTGTGTTTCCTATGGGGTCCAAAGAGTGAGCTTGCTCAGAACAAAAGAACTGTGCTTCCTACACACATGGACCATATCTAGTTCAACTCTGCTTAGGAAACTGACAAGAACAGTAGCTCCTATTCAGTCCAATACACTGTACATGGTGGGAACAGACGCGAGTGCTATTTGCACTGTGTATGGCATTTGAAGCACAATAGTGACTCTTCTTACCAGAAAACAACTCTTGCTCGTAGGACCAAAAACTGTCAGTGACTCAACTCCATTTAGGACTGGGAAACAAACGCGAGCTCACCTTACAATAAACACACTCTGCTTTAGAGAAAAGAGCACTCTTCTACTCTACTGTGTTTCCTATAGGGCCAGAACAGTGAGCTTGCTCAGAACAAAAGAACTGTGCTTCCTACACACATGGACCATATCTAGTTCAACTCTGCTTAGTAAACTGACAAGAACAATAGCTCCTCTTCAGTCCAATACACTGTACTTCTGGGAAGAGACGCGAGTGCTATTTGCACTGTGTATGGCAGTGAGAACGCAATAGTGACTATTCTTACCATAAAACAACTCTTGCTCGTAGGACCAGAAACTGCATGTGATTCCACTCCATTTAGGCCTGGGGAACAAACGCTAGCTCGCCTTACAAGAAACACACTCTGCTTTTCAGAAAAGAGCACTCTTCTACTCTACTATGTTTCCTATGGGGTCCGAACAGTGAGCTTGCTCAGAACAAAAGAACTGTGCTTCCTACACACACGGCCATATCTAGTTCAACTCTGCTTAGGAAACTGACAAGAACAGTAGCTGCTATTCAGTCCAATACACTGTACATGCCTGGAACAGACGCGAGTGCTATTTGCACTGTGTATGGCATTTGGAGCACAATAGTGACTCTTCTTACCAGAAAACAACTCTTGCTCGTAGTACCAGAAACTGCATGGGATTCAACTCCATTTAGGACTAGGAAACAAACGCTAGCTCGCCTTACAAGAAACACACTCTGCTTTAGAGAAAAGAGCACTCATCTACTCTACTGTGTTTCCTATAGGGCCAGAACAGTGAGCTTGCTCAGAACATAAGAACTGTGCTTCCTACACACACGGGCCATATCTAGCTCAACTCTGCTTAGGAAACTGACAAGAACACTAGCTCCTATTCAGTCTAATACACTGTACATGCTGGGAACAGATGCGAGTGCTATTTGCACTGTGTATGGCATTTGGAGCACAATAGTGACTCTTCTTACCAGAAAACAACTCTTGCTCATAGGACCAAAAACTGCATGTGACTCAAATCTATTTAGTACTGGGAAACAAACGTGAGCTCGCCTTACAAGAAACACACTCTGCTTTAAAGAAAAGAGCACTCTTCTACTCTACTGTGTTTCCTATAGGGCCAGAACAGTGAGCTTGCTCAGAACATAATAACTGTGCTTCCTAAACACACGGTCCATATCTAGTTCAACTCTGCTTAGGAAACTGACAAGAACAGTAGCTCCTCTACAGTCCGATACACTGTACTTGCTGGGAACAGACGCGAGTGCTATTTGCACTGTGTATGGCAATGACAGCGCAATAGTGACTCTCCTTACCAGAAAAAAACTCTTGCTCGTAGGAGCACAAACTGCATATGATTCAACGCCATTTAGGACTGGGAAACAAATGCTAGCTCGCCTTGCAAGAAACACTCTCTACATTTTAGAAAAGAGCATTCTTCTACTCTACTGTGTTTCCTATGGTGTCCAAACAGTGAGCTTGCTCAGAACAAAAGAACTGTGCTTCATACACACATGGACCATATCTAGTTCAACTCTGCTTAGGAAACTGACAAGAACAGTAGTTCCTATTCAGTCCAATACACTGTACATGAAGGGAACAGACGCGAGTGCTATTTGCACTGTGTATGGCATTTGGAGCACAATAGTGACTCTTCTTACCAGAAAACAACTCTTGCTCTTAGGACCAAAAACTGCATGTGACTCAAATCCATTTAGGAGTGGGAAACAAATGCGAGCTCGCCTTACAAGAAACACACTCTGCTTTAGAGAAAAGAGCACTCTTCTACTCTACTGTTTTTCCTATGGGGTCCAAACAGTGAGCTTGCTCAGAACAAAAGAACTGTGCTTCCTACACACACGGATCATATCTAGTTAAACTCTGCTTAGGAAACTGACAAGAACAGTAGCTCCTATTCAGTCCAATACACTGTACTTGCTGGGAACAGATGCGAGTGCTATTTGCACTGTGTATGGCATTTGGAGCACAATAGTGACTCTTCTTACCAGAAAACAACTCTTGCTCGTAGGACCAAAAACTGTCTGTGACTCAACTCCATTTAGGACTCGGAAACAAACGCGAGCTCGCCTTACAAGAAACACACTCTGCTTTAGAGAAAAGAGCACTCTTCTACTCTACTGTGTTTCCTATAGGGCCAGAACAGTGAGCTTGCTCAGAACAAAAGAACTGTGCTTCCTACACACATGGACCATATCTAGTTCAACTCTGCTTAGGAAACTGACAAGAACAGTAGCTCCTATTCAGTCCAATACACTGTACATGCCTGGAACAGACGCGAGTGCTATTTGCACTGTGTATGGCATTTGGAGCACAATAGTGACTCTTCTTACCAGAAAACAACTCTTGCTCGTAGTACCAGAAACTGCATGGGAATCAACTCCATTTAGGACTGCGAAACAAACGCTAGCACGCCTTACAAGAAACACACTCTGCTTTAGAGAAAAGAGCACACTTCTACTCTACTGTGTTTCCTATGGGGTCCAAACAGTGAGCTTGCTCAGAACAAAAGAACTGTGCTTCCTACACACACGGGCCATATCTAGTTCAACTCTGCTTAGGAAACAGACAAGAACAATAGTACCTATTCAGTCCAATACACTGTACTTGCTCGGAACAGACGCGAGTGCTATTTGCAATGTGTATGACAATGGGTGCGCAATGTGACTTTCCTTACCAGAAAACAACTCTTGTTCGTAGGAACCGAAACTGCATGTGATTCAACTCCATTTAGGACTGCGAAACAAACGCTAGCTCGCCTTACAAGAAACACACTCTGCTTTAGAGAAAAGAGCACTCATCTACTCTACTGTGTTTCCTATAGGGCCAGAACAGTGAGCTTGCTCAGAACATAAGAACTGTTCTTCCTACACACACGGGCCATATCTAGCTCAACTCTGCTTAAGAAACTGACAAGAACAGTAGCTCCTCTTCAGTCCGATACACTGTACTTGCTGGGAACAGACGCCAGTGCTATTTGTCCTGTGTATGGCAATGGGAGCGCAATAGTGACTATTCTTACCATAAAACAACTCTTGCTCGTAGGACCAGAAACTGCATGTGATTCCACTCCATTTAGGCCTGGGGAACAAACGCTAGCTCGCCTTACAAGAAACACACTCTGCTTTTCAGAAAAGAGCACTCTTCTACTCTACTGTGTTTTATATGGGGTCCAAACAATGAGCTTGCTCAGAACAAAAGAACTGTGCTTCCTACACACATGGACCATATCTAGTTCAACTCTGCTTAGGAAACTGACAAGAACAGTAGCTTCTCTTCAGTCCAATAAACTGTACATGGTGGGAACAGACGCGAGTGCTATTTGCACTGTGTATGGCATTTGGAGCGCAATAGTGACTCTTCTTACCAGAAAACAACTCTTGCTCGTAGGACCAAAAACTGTCTGTGACTCAACTCCATTTAGGACTGGGAAACAAACGCGAGCTTGCCTTACAAGAAACACACTCTGCTTTAGAGAAAAGAGCACTCTTCTACTCTAATGTGTTTCCTATAGGGCCAGAACAGTGAGCTTGCTTAGAACAAAAGAACTGTGCTTCCTACACACATGGACCATATCTAATTCAACTCTGCTTAGTAAACTGACAAGAACAGTAGCTCCTCTTCAGTCCAATACACTGTACTTGCTGGGAAGAGACTCCAGTGCTATTTGCACTGTGTATGGCAATGAGAGCGCAATAGTGACTTTCCTTGCCAGAAAACAACTCTTGCTCGTAGGAACACAAACTGCATGTGATTCAACGCCACTTAGGACTGGGAAACAAATGCTAGCTCTCCTTCCAAGAAACACTCTCTGCTTTTTAGAAAAGAGCACTCTTCTACTCTACTGTGTTTCCTATGGGTTCCAAACAGTGAGCTTGCTCAGAACAAAAGAACTGTGCTTCCTACACACATGGACCATATCTAGTTCAACTCTGCTTAGGAAACTGACAAGAACAGTAGCTGCTATTCAGTCCAATACACTGTACATGCCTGGAACAGATGCGAGTGCTATTTGCACTGTGTATGGCATTTGGAGCACAATAGTGACTCTTCTTACCAGAAAACAACTCTTGCTCGTAGGACCAGAAACTGCATGGGATTCAACTCCATTTAGGACTAGGAAACAAACGCTAGCTCGCCTTACAAGAAACACACTCTGCTTTAGAGAAAAGAGCACTCATCTACTCTACTGTGTTTCCTATAGGGCCAGAACAGTGAGCTTGCTCAGAACATAAGAACTGTGCTTCCTACACACACGGGCCATATCTAGCTCAACTGTGCTTAGGAAACTGACAAGAACACTAGCTCCTATTCAGTCTAATACACTGTACATGCTGGGAACAGATGCGAGTGCTATTTGCACTGTGTATGGCATTTGGAGCACAATAGTGACTCTTCTTACCAGAAAACAACTCTTGCTCATAGGACCAAAAACTGCATGTGACTCAAATCTATTTAGTACTGGGAAACAAACGTGAGCTCGCCTTACAAGAAACACACTCTGCTTTAAAGAAAAGAGAACTCTTCTACTCTACTGTGTTTCCTATAGGGCCAGAACAGTGAGCTTGCTCAGAACATAATAACTGTGCTTCCTAAACACACGGTCCATATCTAGTTCAACTCTGCTTAGGAAACTGACAAGAACAGTAGCTCCTCTACAGTCCGATACACTGTACTTGCTGGGAACAGAAGCGAGTGCTATTTGCACTGTGTATGGCAATGACAGCGCAATAGTGACTCTCCTTACCAGAAAAAAACTCTTGCTCGTAGGAGCACAAACTGCATGTGATTCAACGCCATTTAGGACTGGGAAACAAATGCTAGCTCGCCTTGCAAGAAAAACTCTCTACATTTTAGAAAAGAGCATTCTTCTACTCTACTGTGTTTCCTATTGTGTCCAAACAGTGAGCTTGCTCAGAACAAAAGAACTGTGCTTCCTACACACATGGACCATATCTAGTTCAACTCTGCTTAGGAAACTGACAAGAACAGTAGCTCCTATTCAGTCCAATACACTGTACATGCAGGGAACAGACGCGAGTGCTATTTGCACTGTGTATGGCATTTGGAGCACAATAGTGACTCTTCTTACCAGAAAACAACTCTTGCTCTTAGGACCAAAAACTGCATGTGACTCAAATCCATTTAGGAGTGGGAAAGAAATGCGAGCTCGCCTTACAAGAAACACACTCTGCTTTAGAGAAAAGAGCACTCTTCTACTCTACTGATTTTCCTATGGGGTCCAAACAGTGAGCTTGCTCAGAACAAAAGAACTGTGCTTCCTACACACACGGATCATATCTAGTTAAACTCTGCTTAGGAAACTGACAAGAACAGTAGCTCCTATTCAGTCCAATACACTGTACTTGCTGGGAACAGATGCGAGTGCTATTTGCACTGTGTATGGCATTTGGAGCACAATAGTGACTCTTCTTACCAGAAAACAACTCTTGCTCGTAGGACCAAAACTGTCTGTGACTCAACTCCATTTAGGACTCGGAAACAAACGCGAGCTCGCCTTACAAGAAACACACTCTGCTTTTGAGAAAAGAGCACTCTTCTACTCTACTGTGTTTCCTATAGGGCCAGAACAGTGAGCTTGCTCAGAACAAAAGAACTGTGCTTCCTACACACATGGACCATATCTAGTTCAACTCTGCTTAGGAAACTGACAAGAACAGTAGCTCCTATTCAGTCCAATACACTGTACTTCTGGGAAGAGACGCCAGTGCTATTTGCACTGTGTATGGCAATGAGATCGCGATAGTGACTTTCCTTACCAGAAAACAACTCTTGCTCGTAGGAACACAAACTGCATGTGATTCAACGCCACTTAGGACTGGGAAACAAACGCTAGCTCACCTTACAAGAAACACTCTCTGCTTTTTAGAAAAGAGCACTCTTCTACTCTACTGTGTTTCCTATGGGGTCCAAACAGTGAGCTTGCTCAGAACAAAAGAACTGTGCTTCCTACACACATGGACCATATCTAGTTCAACTCTGCTTAGGAAACTGACAAGAACAGTAGCTCCTATTCAGTCCAATACACTGTACATGCCTGGAACAGACGCGAGTGCTATTTGCACTGTGTATGGCATTTGGAGCACAATAGTGACTCTTCTTACCAGAAAACAACTCTTGCTCGTAGTACCAGAAACTGCATGGGATTCAACTCCATTTAGGACTGCGAAACAAACGCTAGCTCTCCTTACAAGAAACACACTCTGCTTTAGAGAAAAGAGCACACTTCTACTCTACTGTGTTTCCTATGGGGTCCAAACAGTGAGCTTGCTCAGAACAAAAGAACTGTGCTTCCTACACACACGGGCCATATCTAGTTCAACTCTGCTTAGGAAACAGACAAGAACAATAGTACCTATTCAGTCCAATACACTGTACTTGCTGGGAACAGACGCGAGTGCTATTTGCACTGTGTATGACAATGGGTGCGCAATGTGACTTTCCTTACCAGAAAACAACTCTTGTTCGTAGGAACCGAAACTGCATGTGATTCAACTCCATTTAGGACTGCGAAACAAACGCTAGCTCGCTTTACAAGAAACACACTCTGCTTTAGAGAAAAGAGCACTCATCTACTCTACTGTGTTTCCTATAGGGCCAGAACAGTGAGCTTGCTCAGAACATAAGAACTGTTCTTTCTACACACACGGGCCATATCTAGCTCAACTCTGCTTAAGAAACTGACAAGAACAGTAGCTCCTCTTCAGTCCGATACACTGTACTTGCTGGGAACAGACGCCAGTGCTATTTGTCCTGTGTATGGCAATGGGAGCGCAATAGTGACTATTCTTACCATAAAACAACTCTTGCTCGTAGGACCAGAAACTGCATGTGATTCCACTCCATTTAGGCCTGGGGAACAAACGCTAGCTCGCCTTACAAGAAACACACTCTGCTTTTCAGAAAAGAGCACTCTTCTACTCTACTGTGTTTTATATGGGGTCCAAACAATGAGCTTGCTCAGAACAAAAGAACTGTGCTTCCTACACACATGGACCATATCTAGTTCAACTCTGCTTAGGAAACTGACAAGAACAGTAGCTTCTCTTCAGTCCAATAAACTGTACATGGTGGGAACAGACGCGAGTGCTATTTGCACTGTGTATGGCATTTGGAGCGCAATAGTGACTCTTCTTACCAGAAAACAACTCTTGCTCGTAGGACCAAAAACTGTCTGTGACTCAACTCCATTTAGGACTGGGAAACAAACGCGAGCTTGCCTTACAATAAACACACTCTGCTTTAGAGAAAAGAGCACTCTTCTACTCTAATGTGTTTCCTATAGGGCCAGAACAGTGAGCTTGCTTAGAACAAAAGAACTGTGCTTCCTACACACATGGACCATATCTAATTCAACTCTGCTTAGTAAACTGACAAGAACAGTAGCTCCTCTTCAGTCCAATACACTGTACTTGCTGGGAAGATACTCCAGTGCTATTTGCACTGTGTATGGCAATGAGAGCGCAATAGTGACTTTCCTTGCCAGAAAACAACTCTTGCTCGTAGGAACACAAACTGCATGTGATTCAACGCCACTTAGGACTGGGAAACAAATGCTAGCTCTCCTTCCAAGAAACACTCTCTGCTTTTTAGAAAAGAGCACTCTTCTACTCTACTGTGTTTCCTATGGGGTCCAAACAGTGAGCTTGCTCAGAACAAAAGAACTGTGCTTCCTACACACATGGATCATATCTAGTTCAACTCTGCTTAGGAAACTGACAAGAACAGTAGCTGCTATTCAGTCCAATACACTGTACTTGCTGGGAACAGACGCGAGTGCTATTTGCACTGTGTATGACAATGGGTGCGCAATGTGACTTTCTTTACCAGAAAACAACTCTTGTTCGTAGGAACCGAAACTGCATGTGATTCAACTCCATTTAGGACTGCGAAACAAACGCTAGCTCGCCTTACAAGAAACACACTCTGCTTTAGAGAAAAGAGCACTCATCTACTCTACTGTGTTTCCTATAGGGCCAGAAAAGTGAGCTTGCTCAGAACATAAGAACTGTTCTTCCTACACACACGGGCCATATCTAGCTCAACTCTGCTTAAGAAACTGACAAGAACAGTAGCTCCTCTTCAGTCCGATACACTGTACTTGCTGGGAACAGACGCGAGTGCTATTTGCACTGTGTATGGCAATGACAGCGCAATAGTGACTTTCCTTACCAGAAAACAACTCTTGCTCGTAGGAACACAAACTGCATGTGATTCAACTCCATTTAGGACTTGGAAACAAATGCTAGCTTGCCTTACAAGAAACACTCTCTACTTTTTAGAAAAGAGCACTCTTCTACTCTACTGTGTTTCCTATGGGGTCCAAACAGTGAGCTTGCTCAGAACAAATGAACAGTGTTTCCTACACACATGGACCATATCTAGTTCAACTCTGCTTAGGAAACTGACAAGAACAGTAGCTCCTATTCAGTCCAATACACTGTACATGCAGGGAACAGACGCGAGTGCTATTTGCACTGTGTATGGCATTTGGAGCACAATCGTGACTCTTCTTACCAGAAAACAACTCTTGCTCTTAGGACCAAAAACTGCATGTGACTCAAATCCATTTAGGACTGGGAAACAAATGCCGAGCTCGCCTTACAAGAAACACACTCTGCTTTAGAGAAAAGAGCACTCTTCTACTCTACTGTGTTTCCTATGGGGGTCCCAAACAGTGAGCTTGCTCAGAAACAAAAAAGAACTGTGCTTCCTACACACACGGATCATATCTAGTTAAACTTCTGCTTAGGAAACTGACAAGAACAGTAGCTCCTATTCAGTCCAATACACTGTACTTGCTGGGAACAGATGCGAGTGCTATTTGCACTGTGTATGGCATTTGGAGCACAATAGTGACTCTTCTTACCAGAAAACAACTCTTGCTCGTAGGACCAAAAACTGTCTGTGACTCAACTCCATTTAGGACTCGGAAACAAACGCGAGCTCGCCTTACAAGAAACACACTCTGCTTTTGAGAAAAGAGCACTCTTCTACTCTACTGTGTTTCCTATAGGGCCAGAACAGTGAGCTTGCTCAGAACAAAAGAACTGTGCTTCCTACACACATGGACCATATCTAGTTCAACTCTGCTTAGGAAACTGACAAGAACAGTAGCTCCTATTCAGTCCAATACACTGTACTTCTGGGAAGAGACGCCAGTGCTATTTGCACTGTGTATGGCAATGAGAACGCAATAGTGACTTTCCTTACCAGAAAACAACTCTTGCTCGTAGGAACACAAACTGCATGTGATTCAACGCCACTTAGGACTTGGAAACAAATGCTAGCTTGCCTTACAAGAAACACTCTCTACTTTTTAGAAAAGAGCACTCTTCTACTCTACTGTGTTTCCTATGGGGTCCAAACAGTGAGCTTGCTCAGAACAAATGAACAGTGTTTCCTACACACATGGACCATATCTAGTTCAACTCTGCTTAGGAAACTGACAAGAACAGTAGCTCCTATTCAGTCCAATACACTGTACATGCAGGGAACAGACGCGAGTGCTATTTGCACTGTGTATGGCATTTGGAGCACAATCGTGACTCTTCTTACCAGAAAACAACTCTTGCTCTTAGGACCAAAAACTGCATGTGACTCAAATCCATTTAGGACTGGGAAACAAATGTGAGCTCGCCTTACAAGAAACACACTCTGCTTTAGAGAAAAGAGCACTCTTCTACTCTACTGTGTTTCCTATGGGGTCCAAACAGTGAGCTTGCTCAGAACAAAAGAACTGTGCTTCCTACACACACGGATCATATCTAGTTAAACTCTGCTTAGGAAACTGACAAAAACAGTAGCTCCTATTCAGTCCAATACACTGTACTTGCTGGGAACAGATGCGAGTGCTATTTGCACTGTGTATGGCATTTGGAGCACAATAGTGACTCTTCTTACCAGAAAACAACTCTTGCTCGTAGGACCAAAAACTGTCTGTGACTCAACTCCATTTAGGACTGGGAAACAAACGCGAGCTCGCCTTACAAGAAACACACTCTGCTTTAGAGAAAAGAGCACTCTTCTACTCTACTGTGTTTCCTATAGGGCCAGAACAGTGAGCTTGCTCAGAACATAATAATTGTGCTTCCTACACACAATGACCATATGTAGTTCAACTTTGCTTAGGAAACTGACAAGAACAGTAGCTCCTATTCAGTCCAATACACTGTACTTGCTGGGAAAAACGCGAGTGCTATTTGCCCTGTGTATGGCAATGGGAGCGCAATAGTGACTTTCCTTACCAGTAAACAACTCTTGTTCGAAGGACTAGAAACTGGATGTGATTCAACTCCATTTAGGACTAGGAAAGAAACCCTAGCTCGCCTTACAAGAAACACACTCTGCTTTTCAGAAATGAGCACTCTTCTACTCTACTGTGTTTCCTATGGGGTCCGAACAGTGAGCTTGCTCAGAACAAAAGAACTGTGCTTCCTACACACAAGGCCATATCTAGTTCAATTCTGCTTAGGAACCTGACAAGAACAGTAGATCCTCTTCAGTCTAATACACTGTACTTGCTGGGAACAGACGCCAGTGCTATTTGTCCTGTGTATGGCAATGGCAGCGCAATAGTGACTATTCTTACCATAAAACAACTCTTGCTCGTAGGACCAGAAACTGCATGTGATTCCACTACATTTAGGCCTGGGAAACAAACAATAGCTCGCCTTACAAGAAACACACTCTGCTTTTGAGAAAATAGCACTCTTCTTCTCTACTGTGTTTTCTATGGGGTCCAAACAGTGAGCTTGCTCAGAACAAAAGAACTGTGCTTCCTACGCACATGGACCATATCTAGCTCAACTCTGCTTAGGAAACTGACAAGAACAGTAGGTCTTATTCAGTCCAATACACTGTACATGCAGGGAACAGACGCGAGTGCTATTTGCACTGTGTATGGCATTTGGAGCACAATAGTGACTCTTCTTACCAGAAAACAACTCTTGCTCTTAGGACCAAAAACTGCATGTGACTCAAATCCATTTAGGAGTGGGAAACAAACGCGAGCTCGCCTTACAAGAAACACACTCTGCTTTAGAGAAAAGAGCACTCTTCTACTCTACTGTGTTTCCTATGGGGTCCAAACAGTGAGCTTGCTCAGAACAAAAGAACTGTGCTTCGTACACACATGGACCATATCTAGTTCAACTCTGCTTAGGAAACTGACAAGAACAGTAGCTCCTATTCAGTCCAATACACTGTACTTCTGGGAAGAGACGCCAGTGCTATTTGCACTGTGTATGGCAATGAGAGCGCAATAGTGACTTTCCTTACCAGAAAACAACTCTTGCTCGTAGGAACACAAACTGCATGTGATTCAACGCCACTTAGGACTGGGAAACAAACTCTAGCTCGTCTTACAAGAAACACTCTCTGCTTTTTACAAAAGAGCACTCTTCTACTCTACTGTGTTTCCTATGGGGTCCAAACAGTGAGCTTGCTCAGAACAAAAGAATTGTGCTTCCTACACACATGCACCATATCTAGTTCAACTCTGCTTAGGAAACTGACAAGAACAGTAGCTCCTATTCAGTCCAATACACTGTACATGCCTGGAACAGACGCTAGTGCTATTTGCACTGTGTATGGCATTTGGAGCACAATAGTGACTCTTCTTACCAGAAAACAACTCTTGCTCGTAGTACCAGAAACTGCATGGGATTCAACTCCATTTAGGACTGCGAAACAAACGCTAGCTCGCCTTACAAGAAACACACTCTGCTTTAGAGAAAAGAGCACTCTTCTACTCTACTGTGTTTCCTATGGGGTCCAAACAGTGTGCTTGCTCAGAACAAAAGAACTGTGCTTCCTACACACACGGGCCATATCTAGTTCAACTCTGCTTAGGAAACAGAGAAGAACAATAGCACCTATTCAGACCAATACACTGTACTTGCTGGGAACAGACGCGAGTGCTATTTGCACTGTGTATGACAATGGGTGCGCAATGTGACTTTCCTTAACAGAAAACAACTCTTGTTCGTAGGAACCGAAACTGCATGTGATTCAACTCCATTTAGGACTGGGAAACAAACGCGAGATCGCCTTACAAGAAACACACTCTGCTTTAGAGAAAAGAGCACTCTTCTACTCTACTGTGTTTCCTATAGGGCCAGAACAGTGAGCTTGCTCAGAACATAATAACTGTGCTTCCTACACACAAGGACCATATGTAGTTCAACTGTGCTTAGGAAACTGACAAGAACAGTAGCTCCTATTCAGTCCAATACACTGTACTTGCTGGGAAAAACGTGCGTGCTATTTGCCCTGTGTATGGCAATGGGAGCGCAATAGTGACTTTCCTTACCAGTAAACAACTCTTGTTCGTAGCACTAGAAACTGCATGTGATTCAACTCCATTTAGGACTAGGAAACAAACCCTAGCTCGCCTTACAAGAAACACAGTCTGCTTTTCAGAAATGAGCACTCTTCTACTCTATTGTGTTTCCTATGGGGTCCGAACAGTGAGCTTGCTCAGAACAAAAGAACTGTGCTTCCTACACACAAGGCCATATCTAGTTCAATTCTGCTTAGGAACCTGACAAGAACAGTAGATCCTCTTCAGTCTAATACACTGTACTTGCTGGGAACAGACGCCAGTGCTTTTTGTCCTGTGTATGGCAATGGCAGCACAATAGTGACTATTCTTACCATAAAACAACTCTTGCTCGTAGGACCAGAAACTGCATGTGATTCCACTCCATTTAGGCCTGGAAACAAACGCTAGTTCGCCTTACAAGAAACACACTCTGCTTTTGAGAAAAGAGCACTCTTCTTCTCTACTGTGTTTTCTATGGGGTCCAAACAGTGAGCTTGCTCAGAACAAAAGAACTCTGCTTCCTACGCACATGGACCATATCTAGTTCAACTCTGCTTAGGAAACTGACAAGAACAGTAGCTCCTATTCAGTCCAATACACTGTACATGCAGGGAACAGACGCGAGTGCTATTTGCACTGTGTATGGCATTTGGAGCACAATAGTGACTCTTCTTACCAGAAAACAACTCTTGCTCTTAGGACCAAAAACTGCATGTGACTCAAATCCATTTAGGAGTGGGAAACAAATGCGAGCTCGCCTTACAAGAAACACACTCTGCTTTAGAGAAAAGAGCACTCTTCTACTCTACTGTGTTTCCTATGGGGTCCAAACAGTGAGCTTGCTCAGAACAAAAGAACTGTGCTTCGTACACACACGGATCATATCTAGTTAAACTCTGCTTAGGAAACTGACAAGAACAGTAGCTGCTATTCAGTCCAATACACTGTACTTGCTGGGAACAGATGTGAGTGCTATTTGCACTGTGTATGGCATTTGGAGCACAATAGTGACTCTTCTTACCAGAAAATAACTCTTGCTCTTAGGACCAAAAACTGTCTGTGACTCAACTCCATTTAGGACTGGAAAACAAACGCGAGCTCGCCTTAAAAGAAACACACTCTGCTTTAGAGAAAAGAGCACTCTTCTACTCTACTGTGTTTCCTATAGGGCCAGAACAGTGAGCTTGCTCAGAACAAAAGAACTGTGCTTCCTACACACATGAACCATATCTAGTTCAACTCTGCTTAGGAAACTGACAAGAACAGTAGCTCCTATACAGTCCAATACACTGTACTTCTGGGAAGAGACGCCAGTGCTATTTGCACTGTGTATGGCAATGAGAGCGCAATAGTGACTTTCCTTACCAGAAAACAACTCTTGCTCGTAGGAACACAAACTGCATGTGATTCAACGCCACTTAGGACTGGGAAACAAATGCTAGCTCGCCTTACAAGAAACACTCTCTGCTTTTTAGAAAAGAGCACTCTTCTACTCTACTGTGTTTCCTATGGGGTCCAAACAGTGAGCTTGCTCAGAACAAAAGAACTGTGCTTCCTACACACAAGGACCATATCTAGTTCAACTCTTCTTAGGAAACTGACAAGAACAGTAGCTCCTATTCAGTCCAATACACTGTACATGCAGGGAACAGACGCGAGTGCTATTTGCACTGTGTATGGCATTTGGAGCACAATAGTGACTCTTCTTACCAGAAAACAACTCTTGCTCGTAGTACCAGAAACTGCATGGGATTCAAGTCCATTTAGGACTGCAAAACAAACGCTAGCTCGCCTTACAAGAAACACACTCTGCTTTAGAGAAAAGAGCACTCTTCTACTCTACTGTGTTTCCTATGGGGTCCAAACAGTTTGCTTGCTCAGAACAAAAGAACTGTGCTTCCTACACACACGGGCCATATCTAGTTCAACTCTGCTTAGGAAACAGACAAGAACAATAGCACCTATTCAGTCCAATACACTGTACTTGCTGGGAACAGACGCGAGTGCTATTTGCACTGTGTATGACAATGGGTGCGCAATGTGACTTTCCTTACCAGAAAACAACTCTTGTTCGTAGGAACCGAAACTGCATGTGATTCAACTCCATTTAGGACTGTGAAACAAACGCTAGCTCGCCTTACAAGAAACACACTCTGCTTTAGAGAAAAGAGCACTCATCTACTCTACTGTGTTTCCTATAGGGCCAGAACAGTGAGCTTGCTCAGAACATAAGAACTGTTCTTCCTACACACACGGGCCATATCTAGCTCAACTCTGCTAAAGAAACTGACAAGAACAGTAGCTCCTCTTCAGTCCGATACACTGTACTTGCTGGGAACAGACGCGAGTGCTATTTGCACTGTGTATGGCAATGACAGCGCAATAGTGACTTTCCTTACCAGAAAACAACTCTTGCGCATAGGACAAAAAACTGCATGTGATTCAACTCCATTTAGGACTAGGAAACAAATGCTAGCTCGCCTTACAACAAACACTCTCTACTTTTTAGAAAAGAGCACTCTTCTACTCTACTGTGTTTCCTATGGGGTCCAAACAGTGAGCTTGCTCAGAACAAAAGAACTGTGCTTCCTACACACATGGACCATATCTAGTTCAACTCTGCTTAGGAAACTGACTAGAACAGTAGCTCCTATTCAGTCCAATACACTGTACATGCAGGGAACAGACGCGAGTGCTATTTGCACTGTGTATGGCATTTGGAGCACAATCGTGACTCTTCTTACCAGAAAACAACTCTTGCTCTTAGGACCCAAAACTGCATGTGACTCAACTCCATTTAGGACTGGGAAACAAACGCGAGCTCGCCTTACAAGAAACACACTCTGCTTTAGAGAAAAGAGCACTCTTCTACTCTACTGTCTTTCCTATGGGGTCCAAACAGTGAGCTTGCTCAGAACAAAAGAACTGTGCTTCCTACACACACGGATCATATAGTTAAACTCTGCTTAGGAAACTGACAAAAACAGTAGCTCCTATTCAGTCCAATACACTGTACTTGCTGGGAACAGATGCGAGTGCTATTTGCACTGTGTATGGAATTTGGAGCACAATAGTGACTCTTCTTACCAGAAAACAACTCTTGCTCATAGGACCAAAAACTGTCTGTGACTCAACTCCATTTAGGACTGGGAAACAAACGCGAGCTCGCCTTACAAGAAACACACTCTGCTTTAGAGAAAAGAGCACTCTTCTACTCTACTGTGTTTCCTATAGGGCCAGAACAGTGAGCTTGCTCAGAACATAATAACTGTGCTTCCTACACACAATAACCATATGTAGTTCAACTTTGCTTAGGAAACTGACAAGAACAGTAGCTCCTATTCAGTCCAATACACTGTACTTGCTGGGAAAAACGCGAATGCTATTTGCCCTGTGTATGGCAATGGGAGAGCAATAGTGACTTTCCTTACCAGTAAACAACTCTTGTTCGAAGGACTAGAAACTGCATGTGATTCAACTCCATTTAGGACTAGGAAACAAACCCTAGCTCGCCTTACAAGAAACACACTCTGCTTTTCAGAAATGAGCACTCTTCTACTCTACTGTGTTACCTATGTGGTCCGAACAGTGAGCTTGCTCAGAACAAAAGAACTGTGCTTCCTACACACAAGGCCATATCTAGTTCAATTCGACTTAGGAACCTGACAAGAACAGTAGATCCTCTTCAGTCTAATACACTGTACTTGCTGGGAACAGACGCCAGTGCTATTTGTCATGTGTATGGCAATGGCAACACAATAGTGACTATTCTTACCATAAAACAACTCTTGCTCTTAGGACCAGAAACTGCATGTGATTCCACTCCATTTAGGCCTGGGGAACAAACGCTAGCTCGCCTTACAAGAAACACACTCTGCTTTTGAGAAAAGAGCACTCTTCTTCTCTACTGTGTTTTCTAAGGGGTCCAAACAGTGAGCTTGCTCAGAACAAAAGAACTCTGCTTCCTACGCACATGGACCATATCTAGTTCAACTCTGCTTAGGAAACTGACAAGAACAGTAGCTCCTATTCAGTCCAATACACTGTACATGCAGGGAACAGACGCGAGTGCTATTTGCACTGTGTATGGCATTTGGAGCACAATAGTGACTCTTCTTACCAGAAAACAACTCTTGCTCTTAGGACCAAAAACTGCATGTGACTCAAATCCATTTAGGAGTGGGAAACAAACGCGAGCTCGCCTTACAAGAAACACACTCTGCTTTAGAGAAAAGAGCACTCTTCTACTCTACTGTGTTTCCTATGGGGTCCAAACAGTGAGCTTGCTCAGAACAAAAGAACTGTGCTTCCTACAAACACGGACCATATCTAGTTCAACTCTGCTTAGGAAACAGACAAGAACAATAGCACCTATTCAGTCCAATACACTGTACTTGCTGGGAACAGACGCAAGTGCTATTTGCACTGTGTATGGCAATGGGTACGCAATGTGACTTTCCTTACCAGAAAACAACTCTTGTTCGTAGGACCAGAAACTGCATGTGATTCAACTCCATTTAGGACTGCGAAACAAACGCTAGCTCGCCTTACAAGAAACACACTCTGCTTTAGAGAAAAGAGCACTCATCTACTCTACTGTGTTTCCTATAGGGCCAGAACAGTGAGCTTGCTCAGAACATAAGAACTGTTCTTCCTACAAACACGGGCCATATCTAGCTCAACTCTGCTTGAGAAACTGACAAGAACAGTAGCTCCTCTTCAGTCTGATACACTGTACTTGCTGGGAACAGACGCGAGTGCTATTTGCACTGTGTATGGCAGTGAGAGCGGAATAGTGACTTTCCTTACCAGAAAACAACTCTTGCTCGTAGGAACACAAACTGCATGTGGTTCAACTCCATTTAGGACTGGGAAACAAATGCTAACTCGCCTTACAAGAAACACTCTCTGCTTTTTAGAAAAGAGCACTCTTCTACTCTACTGTGTTTCCTATGGGGTCCAAACAGTGAGCTTGCTCAGAACAAAAGAACTGTGCTTCCTACACACACGGATCATATCTAGTTCAACTCTGCTTAGGAAACTGACAAGAACAGTAGCTCCTATTCAGTCCAATACACTGTACTTGCTGGGAACAGATGCGAGTGCTATTTGCACTGTGTATGGCATTTGGAGCACAATAGTGACTCTTCTTACCAGAAAACAACTCTTGCTCGTAGTACCAGAAACTGCATGGGATTCAACTCCATTTAGGACTGCGAAACAAACGCTAGCTCGCCTTACAAGAAACACACTCTGCTTTAGAGAAAAGAGCACTCTTCTACTCTACTGTGTTTCCTATGGGGTCCAAACAGTTTGCTTGCTCAGAACATAAGAACTGTTCTTCCTACACACGGGCCATATCTAGCTCAACTCTGCTTAAGAAACTGACAAGAACAGTAGCTCCTCTTCACTCCGATACACTGTACTGGCTGGGAACAAACGCGAATGCTATTTGCACTGTGTATGGCAATGACAGCGCAATAGTGACTTTCCTTACCAGAAAACAACTCTTGCTCATAGGAACACAAACTGCATGTGATTCAACTCCATTTAGGACTGGGAAACAAATGCTAGCTCGCCTTACAAGAAACACTCTATACTTTTTAGAAAAGAGCACTCTTCTACTCTACTGTGTTTCCTATGGGGTCCAAACAGTGAGCTTGCTCAGAACAAAAGAACTGTGCTTCCTACACACATGGACCATATCTAGTTCAACTCTGCTTAGGAAACTGACTAGAACAGTAGCTCCTATTCAGTCCAATACACTGTACATGCAGGGAACAGACGCGAGTGCTATTTGCACTGTGTATGGCATTTGGAGCACAATCGTGACTCTTATTACCAGAAAACAACTCTTGCTCTTAGGACCAAAAACTGCATGTGACTCAAATCCATTTAGGACTGGGAAACAAACACGATCTCGCCTTACAAGAAACACACTCTGCTTTAGAGAAAAGAGCACTCTTCTACTCTACTGTCTTTCCTATGGGGTCCAAACAGTGAGCTTGCTCAGAACAAAAGAACTGTGCTTCCTACACACACGGATCATATCTAGTTAAACTCTGCTTAGGAAACTGACAAAAACAGTAGCTCCTATTCATTCCAATACACTGTACTTGCTGGGAACAGATGCGAGTGCTATTTGCACTGTGTATGGCATTTGGAGCACAATAGTGACTCTTCTTACCAGAAAACAACTCTTGCTCGTAGGACCAAAAACTGTCTGTGACTCAACTCCATTTAGGACTGGGAAACAAATGCGAGCTCGCCTTACAAGAAACACACTCTGCTTTAGAGAAAAGAGCACTCTTCTACTCTACTGTGTTTCCTATAGGGCCAGAACAGTGAGCTTGCTCAGAACATAATAACTGTGCTTCCTACACACAATGACCATATGTAGTTCAACTTTGCTTAGGAAACTGACAAGAACAGTAGCTCCTATTCAGTCCAATACACTGTACTTGCTGCGAACATACGCGAGTGCTATTTGCACTGTGTATAGCAAAGGGAGAGCAATAGTGACTTTCCTTACCAGAAAACAACTCTTGCTCGTATGACCACACACTGCATGTGATTCAACGCCATTTAGGACTGGGAAACAAATGCTAGATTGCCTTACAAGAAACACGCTCTGCTTCTGAGAAAAGAGCACTCTTCTACTCTACTGTGTTTCCTATGGGGTCCAAACAGTTAGCTTCCTCAGAACAAAAGAACTGTGGTTCCTACACACATCGACCATATCTAGTTCAACTCTGCTTAGGAAACTGACAAGAACAGTAGCTCCTCTTCAGTCCAATACACTGTACTTGCGGGTAAGATATGCGAGTGCTATTTGCACTGTGTATGGTAATTGGAGCACAATAGTGACTCGTCTTACCAGAAAACAACTCTTGCTCGTAGGACAAAAACTGCATGTGACTCAACTCCATTTAGGTCTGGGAAACAAATGCTAGCTCGCCTTACAAGAAACACACTCTGCTTTAGAGAAAAGAGCACTCTTCTACTCTACGGTGTTTCCTATGGGGTCCGAACAGTGAGCTTTCTCAGAACAAAAGAACTGTGCTTCCTACACACACAGCCATATATAGTTCAATTCTGCTTAGGAACCTGACAAGAACAGTAGCTCCTCTTCAGTCCAATATACTGTACTGCTGGGAACAGATGCCAGTGCTATTTGTCCTGTGTATGACAATGGCAGCGCAATAGTGACTATTCTTATCATAAAACAACTCTTGCTCGTAGGACCAGAAACTGCATGTGATTCAACTCCATTTAGGACTGGGAAACAAACGCTAGCTCGCCTTACAAGAAACACAATCTGCTTTAGAGAAAAGAGCACTCTTCTACTCTACTGTGTTTCCATTAGGGCCAGAACAGTGAGCTTGCTCAGAACAAAAGAACTGTGCTTCCTACACACGGGCCATATCTAGTTCAACTCTGCTTAGGAAACTGACAAGAACATTAGCTCCTCTTCAGTCCGATACACTGTACTTGCTGGGAACAGACGCGAGTGCTATTTGCACTGTGTATGGCAATGGGAGCGCAATAGTGACTTTCCTTACCATAAAACAACTCTTGCTCGTAGGACAGAAACTGCATGTGATTCAACTCCATTTAGGACTGGGAAACAAACGCTAGCTCGCCTTACAAGAAACACACTCTGATTTAGAGAAAAGAGCACTCTTCTACTCTACTGTGTTTCCTATGGGGTCCAAAGAGTGAGGTTGCTCAGAACAAAAGAACTGTGCTTCCTACACACAAGGACCATATGTAGTTCAACTCTGCTTAGGAAACTGACAAGAACAGTAGCTCCTATTCAGTCCAATACACTGTACTTGCTGGGAACAGACGCGAGTGCTATTTGCCCTGTGTATGGCAATGGCAGCACAATAGTGACTTTCCTTACCAGAAAACAACTCTTGTTCGTAGGACCAGAAACTGCATGTGATTCAACTCCATTTAGGACTAGGAAACAAACGCTAGCTCGCCTTACAAGAAACACACTCTGCTTTTGAGAAAAGGGCACTCTTCTACTCTACTGTGTTTCCTATAGGGCCAGAACAGTGAGCTTGCTCAGAACAAATGAACTGTGCTTCCTAGACACACGGGCCATATCTAGTTCAACTATGCTTAGGAGACTGACAAGAACAGTAGCTCCTCTTCAGTCCTATACACTGTACTTGCTGGGAACAGACGCGAGTGCTATTTGCACTGTGTATGGCAATGAGAGCACAATAGTGGCTTTCCTTACCAGAAAACAACTCTTGCTCGTAGGACCAGAAACTGCATGTGATTCAACGCCATTTAGGACTGGGAAAAAAATGCTAGCTCGCCTTACAAGAAACACACTCTGCTTTTGAGAATAGAGCACTCTTCTACTCTACTGTGTTTCTTATAGGACCAAAACAGTGAGCTTGCTCAGAACAAAAGAACTGTGCTTCCTACACACACGGCCATATCTAGTTCAATTCTGCTTAGGAAACTGACAAGAAGAGTAGCTCCTCTTCAGTCCTATACACTGTACTTGCTGGGAACAGACGCGAGTGCTATTTGCACTGTGTATGGCAATGGGAGAGCAATAGTGACTTTCCTTACCAGAAAACAACTCTTGCTTGTAGGACCAGAAACTGCATGTGATTCAACTCCATTTAAAACTGGGAAACAAACGCTAGCTCGCCTTACAAGAAACACACTCTTCTTTTGAGAAAAGAGCACTCTTCTACTCTACTGTGTTTCCTATGGGGTCCAAACAGTGAGCGTGCTCAGAACAAAGAACTGTGCGTCCTACACACACGGACCATATCTAGTTCAACTCTGCTTAGGAAACTGATAAGAACAGTAGCTCCTCTTCAGTCCGATACACTGTACTTGCTGGAAACAGACGCGAGTGCTATTTGCACTGTGTATGGCAATGACAGCGCAATAGTGACTCTCCTTACCAGAAAACAACTCTTGCTCATAAGAACACAAACTGCATGTGATTCAACGCCTTTTAGGAATTTGAAACAAATGCTAGCTCGCCTTACAAGAAACACACTCTGCTTCTGAGAAAAGAGCACTCTTCTACTCTACTGTGTTTCCTATGGGGTCCAAACAGTGAGCTTGCTCAGAACAAAGAACTGTGCTTCCTACACACATGGACCATATCTAGTTCAACTCTGCTTAGGAAACTGACAAGAACAGTAGCTCCTCTTCAGTCCGATACACTGTACTTGCTGAGAACAGACGCGAGTGCTATTTGCACTGTGTATGGCAAAGGGAGCACAATAGTGACTTTCCTTACCAGAAAACAACTCTTGCTCGTAGGACCAGAAACTGCATGTGACTCAACTCCATTTAGGACTGGGAAACAAATGATAGCTTGCCTTAAAAAAAACACACTCTGCTTTTGAGAAAAGAGCACTCTTCTACTCTACTGTGTTTCCTATGGGGTCCGAACAGTGAGCTTGCTCTGAACAAAAGAACTGTGCTTCCTACACACACGGCCATATCTAGTTCAATTCTGCTTAGGAAACTGACAAGAAGAGTAGCTCCTCTTCATTCTGATACACTGTACTTGCTGCTAACATACGCGAGTGCTATTTGCACTGTGTATGGCAAAGGGAGCGCAATAGTGACTTTCCTTACCAGAAAACAACTCTTGCTCGTAGGACCACACACTGCATGTGATTCAACGCCATTTAGGACTGGGAAACAAATGATAGCTCGCCTTACAAGAAACACGCTCTGCTTCTGAGAAAAGAGCACTCTTCTACTCTACTGTGTTTCCTATGGGGTCCAAACAGTGAGCTTCCTCAGAACAAAAGAACTGTGCTTCCTACACACATCGACCATATCTAGTTCAACTCTGCTTAGGAAACTGACAAGAACAGTAGCTCCTCTTCAGTCCAATACACTGTACTTGCGGGCAAGATATGCGAGTGCTATTTGCACTGTGTATGGTAATTGGAGCACAATAGTGACTCGTCTTACCAGAAAACAACTCTTGCTCGTAGGACAAAAACTGCATGTGACTCAACTCCATTGAGGTCTGGGAAACAAATGCTAGCTCGCCTTACAAGAAACACACTCTGCTTTAGAGAAAAGAGCACTCTTCTACTCTACTGTGTTTCCTATGGGGTCCGAACAGTGAGCTTTCTCAGAACAAAAGAACTGTGCTTCCTACACACACAGCCATATATAGTTCAATTCTGCTTAGGAACCTGACAAGAACAGTAGCTCCTCTTCAGTCCAATACACTGTACTGCTGGGAACAGATGCCAGTGCTATTTGTCCTGTGTATGACAATGGCAGCACAATAGTGACTATTCTTATCATAAAACAACTCTTGCTCGTAGGACCAGAAACTGCATGTGATTCAACTCCATTTAGGACTGGGAAACAAACGCTAGCTCGCCTTACAAGAAACACAATCTGCTTTAGAGAAAAGAGCACTCTTCTACTCTACTGTGTTTCCATTAGGGCCAGAACATTGAGCTTGCTCAGAACAAAAGAACTGTGCTTCCTACACACGGGCCATATCTAGTTCAACTCTGCTTAGGAAACTGACAAGAACATTAGCTCCTCTTCAGTCCGATACACTGTACTTGCTGGGAACAGACGCGAGTGCTATTTGCACTGTGTATGGCAATGGGAGCGCAATAGTGACTTTCCTTACCATAAAACAACTCTTGCTCGTAGGACAGAAACTGCATGTGATTCAACTCCATTTAGGACTGGGAAACAAACGCTAGCTCGCCTTACAAGAAACACACTCTGATTTAGAGAAAAGAGCACTCTTCTACTCTACTGTGTTTCCTATGGGGTCCAAAGAGTGAGCTTGCTCAGAACAAAAGAACTGTGCTTCCTACACACAAGGACCATATGTAGTTCAACTCTGCTTAGGAAACTGACAAGAACAGTAGCTCCTATTCAGTCCAATACACTGTGCTTGCTGGGAACAGACGCGAGTGCTATTTGCACTGTGTATGGCATTTGGAGCGCAATAGTGACTCTTCTTACCAGAAAACAACTCTTGCTCGTAGGACCAAAAACTGCCTGTGACTCAACTCCATTTAGGACTGGGAAACAAACACGAGTTCGCCTTACAAGAAACACACTCTCCTTAGAGAAAAGAGCACTCTTCTACTCTACTGTGTTTCCTATAGGGCCAGAACATTGAGCTTGCTCAGAACATAATAACTGTGCTTCTTACACACACAGGCCATATCTAGTTCAACTCTGCTTAGGAAACTGACAAGAACAGTAGCTCCTTCAGTCTGATACATTGTACTTGCTGAGAGCAGACGCGAGTGCTACTTGCATTGTGTATGGGAATTGGAGCACAATAGTGACTCGTCTTACCAGAAAACAACTCTTGCTCGTAGGACAAAAAACCACATGTGACTCAACTCCATTTAGGACTGGGAAACAAACGCTAGCTCGCCTTACAAGAAACACACTCTGCTTTTGAGAAAAGGGCACTCTTCTACTATACTGTGTTTCCTATAGGGCCAGAACAGTGAGCTTGCTCAGAACAAATGAACTGTGCTTCCTAGACACACGGGCCATATCTAGTTCAACTCTGCTTAGGAGACTGACAAGAACAGTAGCTCCTCTTCAGTCCTATACACTGTACTTGCTGGGAACAGACGCGAGTGCTATTTGCACTGTGTATGGCAATGGGAGAGCAATAGTGACTTTCCTTACCAGAAAACAACTCTTGCTTGTAGGACCAGAAACTGCATGTGATTCAACTCCATTTAGGACTGGGAAACAAACGCTAGCTCGCATTACAAGAAACACACTCTTCTTTTGAGAAAAGAGCACTCTTCTACTCTACTGTGTTTCCTATGGGTTCCAAACAGTGAGCTTGCTCAGAACAAAGAACTGTGCTTCCTACACACATGGACCATATCTAGTTCAACTCTGCTTAGGAAACTGATAAGAACAGTAGCTCCTCTTCAGTCCGATACACTGTACTTGCTGGAAACAGACACAAGTGCTATTTGCACTGTGTATGGCAATGACAGCGCAATAGTGACTCTCCTTACCAGAAAACAACTCTTGCTCATAGGAACACAAACTGCATGTGATTCAACCCCATTTAGGACTGGGAAACAAATGCTAGCTCGCCTTACAAGAAATACACTCTGCTTCTGAGAAAAGAGCACTCTTCTACTCTACTGTGTTTCCTATGGGGTCCAAACAGTGAGCTTGCTCAGAACAAAGAACTGTGCTTCCTACACACATGGACCATATCTAGTTCAACTCTGCTTAGGAAACTGACAAGAACAGTAGCTCCTCTTCAGTCCGATACACTGTACTTGCTGGGAACAGACGCGAGAGCTATTTGCACTGTGTATGGCAAAGGGAGCACAATAGTGACTTTCCTTACCAGAAAACAACTCTTGCTCGTAGGACCAGAAACTGCATGTGACTCAACTCCATTTAGGACTGGGAAACAAATGATAGCTTGCCTTAAAAAAAACACACTCTGCTTTTGAGAAAAGAGCACTCTTCTACTCTACTTTTTTTCCTATGGGGTCTGAACAGTGAGCTTGCTCAGAACAAAAGAACTGTGCTTCCTACACACACGGCCATATCTAGTTCAATTCTGCTTAGGAAACTGACAAGAAGAGTAGCTCCTCTTCAGTCCGATACACTGTACTTGCTGCGAACATACGCGAGTGATATTTGCACTGTGTATGGCAAAGGGAGCGCAATAGTGACTTTCCTTACCAGAAAACAACTCTTGCTCGTAGGACCACACACTGCATGTGATTCAACGCCATTTAGGACTGGGAAACAAATGCTAGCTTGCCTTACAAGAAACACGCTCTGCTTCTGAGAAAAGAGCACTCTTCTACTCTACTGTGTTTCCTATGGGGTCCAAACAGTGAGCTTCCTCAGAACAAAAGAACTGTGCTTCCTACACACATCGACCTATCTAGTTCAACTCTGCTTAGGAAACTGACAAGAACAGTAGCTCCTCTTCAGTCCAATACACTGTACTTGCGGGCAAGATATGCGAGTGCTATTTGCACTGTGTATGGTAATAGGAGCACAATAGTGACTCGTCTTACCAGAAAACAACTCTTGCTCGTAGGACCAAAACTGCATGTGACTCAACTCCATTTAGGTCTGGGAAACAAATGCTAGCTCGCCTTACAAGAAACACACTCTGCTTTAGAGAAAAGAGCACTCTTCTACTCTACTGTGTTTCCTATGGGGTCCGAACAGTGAGCTTTCTCAGAACAAAAGAACTGTGCTTCCAACACACACAGCCATATATAGTTCAATTCTGCTTAGGAACCTGACAAGAACAGTAGCTCTTCTTCAGTCCAATATACTGTACTGCTGAGAACAGATGCCAGTGCTATTTGTCCTGTGTATGACAATGGCAGCGCAATAGTGACTATTCTTATCATAAAACAACTCTTGCTTGTAGGACCAGAAACTGCATGTGATTCAACTCCATTTAGGACTGGGAAACAAACGCTAGCTCGCCTTACAAGAAACACAATCTGCTTTAGAGAAAAGAGCACTCTTCTACTCTACTGTGTTTCCATTAGGGCCAGAACAGTGAGCTTGCTCAGAACAAAAGAACTGTGCTTCCTACACACGGGCCATATCTAGTTCAACTCTGCTTAGGAAACTGACAAGAACATTAGCTCCTCTTCAGTCCGATACACTGTACTTGCTGGGAACAGACGCGAGTGCTATTTGCACTGTGTATGGCAATGGGAGCGCAATAGTGACTTTCCTTACCATAAAACAACTCTTGCTCGTAGGACAGAAACTGCATGTGATTCAACTCCATTTAGGACTGGGAAACAAACGCTAGCTCGCCTTACAAGAAACACACTCTGATTTAGAGAAAAGAGCACTCCTCTACTCTACTGTGTTTCCTATGGGGTCCAAAGAGTGAGCTTGCTCAGAACAAAAGAACTGTGCTTCCTACACACAAGGACCATATGTAGTTCAACTCTGCTTAGGAAACTGACAAGAACAGTAGCTCCTATTCAGTCCAATACACTGTGCTTGCTGGGAACAGACGCGAGTGCTATTTGCACTGTGTATGGCATTTGGAGCACAATAGTGTCTCTTCTTACCAGAAAACAACTCTTGCTCGTAGGACCAAAAACTGCCTGTGACTCAACTCCATTTAGGACAGGGAAACAAACGCGATCTCGCCTTACAAGAAACACACTCTGCTTTAGAGAAAAGAGCACTCTTCTACTCTACTGTGTTTCCTATAGGGCCAGAACATTGAGCTTGCTCAGAACATAATAACTGTGCTTCCTACAACACAGGCCATATCTAGTTCAACTCTGCTTAGGAAACTGACAAGAACAGTAGCTCCTCTTCAGTCTGATACATTGTACTTGCTGAGAGCAGACGCGAGTGCTACTTGCATTGTGTACGGGAATTGGAGCACAATAGTGACTCGTCTTACCAGAAAACAACTCTTGCTCGTAGGACAAAAAACTACATGTGACTCAACTCCATTTAGGACTGGGAAACAAACGCTAGCTCGCCTTACAAGAAACACACTCTGCTTTTGAGAAAAGGGCACTCTTCTACTATACTGTGTTTCCTATAGGGCCAGAACAGTGAGCTTGCTCAGAACAAATGAACTGTGCTTCCTAGACACACGGGCCATATCTAGTTCAACTCTGCTTAGGAGACTGACAAGAACAGTAGCTCCTCTTCAGTCCTATACACTGTACTTGCTGGGAACAGACGCGAGTGCTATTTGCACTGTGTATGGCAATGAGAGCACAATAGTGGCTTTCCTTACCAGAAAACAACTCTTGCTCGTAGGACCACACACTGCATGTGATTCAACGCCATTTAGGACTGGGATAAAAATGCTAGCTCGCCTTACAAGAAACACACTCTGCTTTTGAGAAAAGAGCACTCTTCTACTCTACTGTGTTTCTTATAGGACCAGAACAGTGAGCTTGCTCAGAACATAAGAACTGTGCTTTCTACACACACGGTCCTTATCTAGTTCAACTCTGCTTAGGAAATTGACAAGAACAGTAGCTCCTCTTCAGTCCAATACACTGTACTTGCTGGGAACAGACGCGAGTGCTATTTGCACTGTGTATGGCAAAGGGAGCAAGATAGTGACTTTCCTTACCAGAAAACAACTCTTGCTCGTAGGACCAGAAACTGCATGTGATTCAACTCCATTTAGGACTGGGAAAAAAAAATGATAGCTTGCCTTACAAAAAACACACTCTGCTTTTGAGAAAAGAGCACTCTTCTACTGTACTGTGTTTCCTATGGGGTCCGAACAGTGAGCTTTCTCAGAACAAAAGAACTGTGCTTCCTACACACACGTCCATATCTAGTTCAATTCTGCTTAAGAACCTGACAAGAACAGTAGATCCTCTTCACTCCAATACACTGTACTTGCTGCGAACAGACGCCAGTGCTATTTGTCCTGTGTATGGCAATGGCAGCACAATAGTGACTATACTTACCATAAAACAACTCTTGCTCGTAGGACAGAAACTGCATGTGATTCCACTCCATTTAGGACTGGGAAACAAACGCTAGCTCGCCTTACATGAAACACTCTCTGCTTTTGAGAAAAGAGAACTCTTCTTCTCTACTGAGTTTCCTATGGGGTCCAAAAAGTGAGCTTGCTCAGAACAAAAAACTGTGCTTCATACACACATGGACCATATCTAGTTCAACTCTGCTTAGGAAACTGACAAGAACAGTAGCTCCTCTTCAGTCCGATACACTGTACTTGCTGCGAACATACGCGAGTGCTATTTGCACTGTGTATGGCAATGGGAGCGCAATAGTGACTTTCCTTACCAGAAAACAACTCTTGCTCGTAGGACCACACTGCATGTGATTCAACGCCATTTAGGACTGGGAAACAAATGCTAGCTTGCCTTACAAGAAACACGCTCTGCTTCTGAGAAAAGAGCATTCTTCTACTCTACTGTGTTTCCTATGGGGTCCAAACAGTGAGCTTCCTCAGAACAAAAGAACTGTGCTTCCTACACACATCGACCATATCTAGTTCAACTCTGCTTAGGAAACTGACGAGAACAGTAGCTCCTCTTCAGTCCAATACACTGTACTTGCGGGTAATATATGCGAGTGCTATTTGCACTGTGTATGGTAATTGGAGCACAATAGTGACTCGTCTTACCAGAAAACAACTCTTGCTCGTAGGACAAAAACTGCATGTGACTCAACTCCATTTAGGTCTGGGAAACAAATGCTAGCTCGCCTTACAAGAAACACACTCTGCTTTAGAGAAAAGAGCACTCTTCTACTCTACGGTGTTTCCTATCGGGTCCGAACAGTGAGCTTTCTCAGAACAAAAGAACTGTGCTTCCTACACACACAGCCATATATAGTTCAATTCTGCTTAGGAACCTGACAAGAACAGTAGCTCCTCTTCAGTCCAATATACTGTACTGCTGGGAACAGATGCCAGTGCTATTTGTCCTGTGTATGACAATGGCAGCACAATAGTGACTATTCTTATCATAAAACAACTCTTGCTCGTAGGACCAGAAACTGCATGTGATTCAACTCCATTTAGGACTGGGAAACAAACGCTAGCTCGCCTTACAAGAAACACAATCTGCTTTAGAGAAAAGAGCACTCTTCTACTCTACTGTGTTTCCATTAGGGCCAGAACAGTGAGCTTGCTCAGAACAAAAGAACTGTGCTTCCTACACACGGGCCATATCTAGTTCAACTCTGCTTAGGAAACTGACAAGAACATTAGCTCCTCTTCAGTCCGATACACTGTACTTGCTGGGAACAGACGCGAGTGCTATTTGCACTGTGTATGGCAATGGGAGCGCAATAGTGACTTTCCTTACCATAAAACAACTCTTGCTCGTAGGACAGAAACTGCATGTGATTCAACTCCATTTAGGACTGGGAAACAAACGCTAGCTCGCCTTACAAGAAACACACTCTGATTTAGAGAAAAGAGCACTCTTCTACTCTACTGTGTTTCCTATGGGGTCCAAAGAGTGAGCTTGCTCAGAACAAAAGAACTGTGCTTCCTACACACAAGGACCATATGTAGTTCAACTCTGCTTAGGAAACTGACAAGAACAGTAGCTCCTATTCAGTCCAATACACTGTACTTGCTGGGAAAAGACGCGAGTGCTATTTGCCCTGTGTATGGCAATGGCAGCACAATAGTGACTTTCCTTACCAGAAAACAACTCTTGTTCGTAGGACCAGAAACTGCATGTGATTCAACTCCATTTAGGACTAGGAAACAAATGCTAGCTCGCCTTAGAAGAAACACACTCTGCTTTTGAGAAAAGAGCACTCTTCTACTGTACTGTGTTTCCTGTAGGGCTAGAACAGTGACCTTGCTCAGAACATAAGAACTGTGCTTTCTACACACATGGTCCTTATCTAGTTCAACTCTGCTTAGGAAACTGACAAGAACAGTAGCTCCTCTTCAGTCCGATACACTGTACTTGCTGGGAACAGACGCGAGTGCTATTTGCACTGTGTATGGCATTTGGAGCGCAATAGTGACTCTTCTAACCAGAAAACAACTCTTGCTCGTAGGACCAAAAACTGTCTGTGACTCAACTCCATTTAGGACTGGGAAACAAACATGTGCTTGCCTTACAAGAAACACAATCTGCTTTAGAGAAAAGAGCACTCTTCTACTCTACTGTGTTTCCTATAGGGCCAGAACAGTGAGCTTGCTCAGAACAAAAGAACTGTGCTTCCTCAACACACGGGCCATAACTAGTTAAACTCTGCTTAGGAAACTGACAAGAACAGTATCTCCTCTTCAGTCCGATACACTGTTCTTGCTGAGAACAGACGCGAGTGCTATTTGAACTTGAATCGCAATTGGAGCACAATATTGACTCGTCTTACCAGAAAACAACTCTTGCTCATAGGACAAAAAACTGCATGTGACTCAACTCCATTTAGGTCTGGGAAACAAATGCTAGCTCGCCTTACAAGAAACACACTCTGCTTTAGAGAAAAGAGCACTCTTCTACTCTACTGTGTTTCCTATGGGGTCCGAACAGTGAGCTTTCTCAGAACAAAAGAACTGTGCTTCCTACACACACAGCCATATATAGTTCAATTCTGCTTAGGAACCTGACAAGAACAGTAGCTCCTCTTCAGTCCAATATACTGTACTGCTGGGAACAGATGCCAGTGCTATTTGTCCTGTGTATGACAATGGCAGCACAATAGTGACTATTCTTATCATAAAACAACTCTTGCTCGTAGGACCAGAAACTGCATGTGATTCAACTCCATTTAGGACTGGGAAACAAACGCTAGCTCGCCTTACAAGAAACACAATCTGCTTTAGAGAAAAGAGCACTCTTCTACTCTACTGTGTTTCCATTAGGGCCAGAACAGTGAGCTTGCTCAGAACAAAAGAACTGTGCTTCCTACACACGGGTCATATCTAGTTCAACTCTGCTTAGGAAACTGACAAGAACATTAGCTCCTCTTCAGTCCGATACACTGTACTTGCTGGGAACAGACGCGAGTGCTATTTGCACTGTGTATGGCAATGGGAGCGCAATAGTGACTTTCCTTGCCATAAAACAACTCTTGCTCGTAGGACAGAAACTGCATGTGATTCAACTCCATTTAGGACTGGGAAACAAATGCTATCTCGCCTTACAAGAAACACACTCTGATTTAGAGAAAAGAGCACTCTTTTACTCTACTGTGTTTCCTATGGGGTCCAAAGAGTGAGCTTGCTCAGAACAAAAGAACTGTGCTTCCTACACACAAGGACCATATGTAGTTCAACTCTGCTTAGGAAACTGACAAGAACAGTAGCTCCTATTCAGTCCAATACACTGTACTTGCTGGGAAAAGACGCGAGTGCTATTTGCCCTGTGTATGGCAATGGCAGCACAATAGTGACTTTCCTTACCAGAAAACAACTCTTGTTCGTAGGACCAGAAACTGCATGTGATTCAACTCCATTTAGGACTAGGAAACAAATGCTAGCTCGCCTTAGAAGAAACACACTCTGCTTTTGAGAAAAGAGCACTCTTCTACTCTACTGTGTTTCCTATAGGGCTAGAACAGTGACCTTGCTCAGAACATAAGAACTGTGCTTTCTACACACATGGTCCTTATCTAGTTCAACTCTGCTTAGGAAACTGACAAGAACAGTAGCTCCTCTTCAGTCCGATACACTGTACTTGCTGGGAACAGACGCGAGTGCTATTTGCACTGTGTATGGCATTTGGAGCGCAATAGTGACTCTTCTAACCAGAAAACAACTCTTGCTCGTAGGACCAAAAACTGTCTGTGACTCAACTCCATTTAGGACTGGGAAACAAACATGTGCTTGCCTTACAAGAAACACAATCTGCTTTAGAGAAAAGAGCACTCTTCTACTCTACTGTGTTTCCTATAGGGCCAGAACAGTGAGCTTGCTCAGAACAAAAGAACTGTGCTTCCTCAACACACGGGCCATATCTAGTTCAACTCTGCTTAGAAAACTGACAAGAACAGTATCTCCTCTTCAGTCCGATACACTGTTCTTGCTGAGAACAGACGCGAGTGCTATTTGAACTGTGAATCGCAATTGGAGCACAATATTGACTCGTCTTACCAGAAAACAACTCTTGCTCATAGGACAAAAAACTGCATTTGACTCAACTCCACTTACGACTATGAAACAAACTCTAGCTCGCCTTACGAGAAACACACTCTGCTTTTGAGAAAAGAGCACTCTTCTACTCTACTGTGTTTCCTATGGGGTCCAAACAGTGAGCTTGGTCAGAACAAAGAACAGTGCTTCCTACACACATGGACCATATCTAGTTTAACTCTGCTTAGGAAACTGACAAGAACAGTAGCTCCTCTTCAGTCCGATACACTGTACTTGCTGGGAACAGACGCGAGTGCTATTTGCACTGTGTATGGCAAAGGGAGCGAAATAGTGACTTTCCTTACCAGAAAACAACTCTTGCTCGTAGGACCAGAAACTGCATGTGATTCAACTCCATTTAGGACTGGGAAAAAAAATGATAGCTTGCCTTACAAAAAACACACTCTGCTTTTGAGAAAAGAGCACTCTTCTACTGTACTGTGTTTCCTATGGGGTCCGAACAGTGAGCTTGCTCAGAACAAAACAACTGTGCTTCCTACACACACGTCCATATCTAGTTCAATTCTGCTTAAGAACCTGACAAGAACAGTAGATCCTCTTCAGTCCAATACACTGTACTTGCTGCAAACAGACGCCAGTGCTATTTGTCCTGTGTATGGCAATGGCAGCACAATAGTGACTATACTTACCATAAAACAACTCTTGCTCGTAGGACAGAAACTGCATGTGATTCCACTCCATTTAGGACTGGGAAACAAACGCTAGCTCGCCTTACATGAAACACTCTCTGCTTTTGAGAAAAGAGAACTCTTCTTCTCTACTGTGTTTCCTATGGGGTCCAAACAGTGAGCTTGCTCAGAACAAAGAACTGTGCTTCCTACACACATGGACCATATCTAGTTCAACTCTGCTTAGGAAACTGACAAGAACAGTAGCTCCTCTTCAGTCCGATACACTGTACTTGCTGCGAACATACGCGAGTGCTATTTGCACTGTGTATGGCAAAGGGAGAGCAATAGTGACTTTCCTTACCAGAAAACAACTCTTGCTCGTATGACCACACACTGCATGTGATTCAACGCCATTTAGGACTGGGAAACAAATGCTAGATTGCCTTACAAGAAACACGCTCTGCTTCTGAGAAAAGAGCACTCTTCTACTCTACTGTGTTTCCTATGGGGTCCACACAGTGAGCTTCCTCAGAACAAAAGAACTGTGCTTCCTACACACATCGACCATATCTAATTCAACTCTGCTTAGGAAACTGACAAGAACAGTAGCTCCTCTTCAGTCCAATACACTGTACTTGCGGGTAAGATATGCGAGTGCTATTTGCACTGTGTATGGTAATTGGAGCACAATAGTGACTCGTCTTACCAGAAAACAACTCTTGCTCGTAGGACAAAAACTGCATGTGACTCAACTCCATTTAGGTCTGGGAAACAAATGCTAGCTCGCCTTACAAGAAACACACTCTGCTTTAGAGAAAAGAGCACTCTTCTACTCTACGGTGTTTCCTATGGGGTCCGAACAGTGAGCTTTCTCAGAACAAAAGAACTGTGCTTCCTACACACACAGCCATATATAGTTCAATTCTGCTTAGGAACCTGACAAGAACAGTAGCTCCTCTTCAGTCCAATATACTGTACTGCTGGGAACAGATGCCAGTGCTATTTGTCCTGTGTATGACAATGGCAGCGCAATAGTGACTATTCTTATCATAAAACAACTCTTGCTCGTAGGACCAGAAACTGCATGTGATTCAACTCCATTTAGGACTGGGAAACAAACGCTAGCTCGCCTTACAAGAAACACAATCTGCTTTAGAGAAAAGAGCACTCTTCTACTCTACTGTGTTTCCATTAGGGCCAGAACAGTGAGCTTGCTCAGAACAAAAGAACTGTGCTTCCTACACACGGGCCATATCTAGTTCAACTCTGCTTAGGAAACTGACAAGAACATTAGCTCCTCTTCAGTCCGATACACTGTACTTGCTGGGAACAGACGCGAGTGCTATTTGCACTGTGTATGGCAATGGGAGCGCAATAGTGACTTTCCTTACCATAAAACAACTCTTGCTCGTAGGACAGAAACTGCATGTGATTCAACTCCATTTAGGACTGGGAAACAAACGCTAGCTCGCCTTACAAGAAACACACTCTGATTTAGAGAAAAGAGCACTCTTCTACTCTACTGTGTTTCCTATGGGGTCCAAAGAGTGAGCTTGCTCAGAACAAAAGAACTGTGCTTCCTACACACAAGGACCATATGTAGTTCAACTCTGCTTAGGAAACTGACAAGAACAGTAGCTCCTATTCAGTCCAATACACTGTACTTGCTGGGAACAGACGCGAGTGCTATTTGCCCTGTGTATGGCAATGGCAGCACAATAGTGACTTTCCTTACCAGAAAACAACTCTTGTTCGTAGGACCAGAAACTGCATGTGATTCAACTCCATTTAGGACTAGGAAACAAACGCTAGCTCGCCTTACAAGAAACACACTCTGCTTTTGAGAAAAGGGCACTCTTCTACTCTACTGTGTTTCCTATAGGGCCAGAACAGTGAGCTTGCTCAGAACAAATGAACTGTGCTTCCTAGACACACGGGCCATATCTAGTTCAACTCTGCTTAGGAGACTGACAAGAACAGTAGCTCCTCTTCAGTCCTATACACTGTACTTGCTGGGAACAGACGCGACTGCTATTTGCACTGTGTATGGCAATGAGAGCACAATAGTGACTTTCCTTACCAGAAAACAACTCTTGCTCGTAGGACCAGAAACTGCATGTGATTCAACGCCATTTAGGACTGGGAAAAAAATGCTAGCTCGCCTTACAAGAAACACACTCTGCTTTTGAGAATAGAGCACTCTTCTACTCTACTGTGTTTCTTATAGGACCAAAACAGTGAGCTTGCTCAGAACAAAAGAACTGTGCTTCCTACACACACGGCCATATCTAGTTCAATTCTGCTTAGGAAACTGACAAGAACAGTAGCTCCTCTTCAGTCCTATACACTGTACTTGCTGGGAACAGACGCGAGTGCTATTTGCACTGTGTATGGCAATGGGAGAGCAATAGTGACTTTCCTTACCAGAAAACAACTCTTGCTTGTAGGACCAGAAACTGCATGTGATTCAACTCCATTTAAAACTGGGAAACAAACGCTAGCTCGCCTTACAAGAAACACACTCTTCTTTTGAGAAAAGAGCACTCTTCTACTCTACTGTGTTTCCTATGGGGTCCAAACAGTGAGCGTGCTCAGAACAAAGAACTGTGCGTCCTACACACACGGACCATATCTAGTTCAACTCTGCTTAGGAAACTGATAAGAACAGTAGCTCCTCTTCAGTCCGATACACTGTACTTGCTGGAAACAGACGCGAGTGCTATTTGCACTGTGTATGGCAAAGGGAGCACAATAGTGACTTTCCTTACCAGAAAACAACTCTTGCTCGTAGGACCAGAAACTGCATGTGACTCAACTCCATTTAGGACTGGGAAACAAATGATAGCTTGCCTTAAAAAAAACACACTCTGCTTTTGAGAAAAGAGCACTCTTCTACTCTACTGTGTTTCCTATGGGGTCCGAACAGTGAGCTTGCTCTGAACAAAAGAACTGTGCTTCCTACACACACGGCCATATCTAGTTCAATTCTGCTTAGGAAACTGACAAGAAGAGTAGCTCCTCTTCAGTCTGATACACTGTACTTGCTGCTAACATACGCGAGTGCTATTTGCACTGTGTATGGCAAAGGGAGCGCAATAGTGACTTTCCTTACCAGAAAACAACTCTTGCTCGTAGGACCACACACTGCATGTGATTCAACGCCATTTAGGACTGGGAAACAAATGATAGCTCGCCTTACAAGAAACACGCTCTGCTTCTGAGAAAAGAGCACTCTTCTACTCTACTGTGTTTCCTATGGGGTCCAAACAGTGAGCTTCCTCAGAACAAAAGAACTGTGCTTCCTACACACATCGACCATATCTAGTTCAACTCTGCTTAGGAAACTGACAAGAACAGTAGCTCCTCTTCAGTCCAATACACTGTACTTGCGGGCAAGATATGCGAGTGCTATTTGCACTGTGTATGGTAATTGGAGCACAATAGTGACTCGTCTTACCAGAAAACAACTCTTGCTCGTAGGACAAAAACTGCATGTGACTCAACTCCATTTAGGTCTGGGAAACAAATGCTAGCTCGCCTTACAAGAAACACACTCTGCTTTAGAGAAAAGAGCACTCTTCTACTCTACTGTGTTTCCTATGGGGTCCGAACAGTGAGCTTTCTCAGAACAAAAGAACTGTGCTTCCTACACACACAGCCATATATAGTTCAATTCTGCTTAGGAACCTGACAAGAACAGTAGCTCCTCTTCAGTCCAATACACTGTACTGCTGGGAACAGATGCCAGTGCTATTTGTCCTGTGTATGACAATGGCAGCGCAATAGTGACTATTCTTATCATAAAACAACTCTTGCTCGTAGGACCAGAAACTGCATGTGATTCAACTCCATTTAGGACTGGGAAACAAACGCTAGCTCGCCTTACAAGAAACACAATCTGCTTTAGAGAAAAGAGCACTCTTCTACTCTACTGTGTTTCCATTAGGGCCAGAACATTGAGCTTGCTCAGAACAAAAGAACTGTGCTTCCTACACACGGGCCATATCTAGTTCAACTCTGCTTAGGAAACTGACAAGAACATTAGCTCCTCTTCAGTCCGATACACTGTACTTGCTGGGAACAGACGCGAGTGCTATTTGCACTGTGTATGGCAATGGGAGCGCAATAGTGACTTTCCTTACCATAAAACAACTCTTGCTCGTAGGACAGAAACTGCATGTGATTCAACTCCATTTAGGACTGGGAAACAAACGCTAGCTCGCCTTACAAGAAACACACTCTGATTTAGAGAAAAGAGCACTCTTCTACTCTACTGTGTTTTCTATGGGGTCCAAAGAGTGAGCTTGCTCAGAACAAAAGAACTGTGCTTCCTACACACAAGGACCATATGTAGTTCAACTCTGCTTAGGAAACTGACAAGAACAGTAGCTCCTATTCAGTCCAATACACTGTGCTTGCTGGGAACAGACGCGAGTGCTATTTGCACTGTGTATGGCATTTGGAGCGCAATAGTGACTCTTCTTACCAGAAAACAACTCTTGCTCGTAGGACCAAAAACTGCCTGTGACTCAACTCCATTTAGGACTGGGAAACAAACACGAGTTCGCCTTACAAGAAACACACTCTCCTTAGAGAAAAGAGCACTCTTCTACTCTACTGTGTTTCCTATAGGGCCAGAACATTGAGCCTGCTCAGAACATAATAACTGTGCTTCCTACACACACAGGCCATATCTAGTTCAACTCTGCTTAGGAAACTGACAAGAACAGTAGCTCCTCTTCAGTCTGATACATTGTACTTGCTGAGAGCAGACGCGAGTGCTACTTGCATTGTGTATGGGAATTGGAGCACAATAGTGACTCGTCTTACCAGAAAACAACTCTTGCTCGTAGGACAAAAAACTACATGTGACTCAACTCCATTTAGGACTGGGAAACAAACGTGAGCTCGCCTTACAAGAAACACACTCTGCTTTTGAGAAAAGGGCACTCTTCTACTATACTGTGTTTCCTATAGGGCCAGAACAGTGAGCTTGCTCAGAACAAATGAACTGTGCTTCCTAGACACACGGGCCATATCTAGTTCAACTCTGCTTAGGAGACTGAAAAGAACAGTAGCTCCTCTTCAGTCCTATACACTGTACTTGCTGGGAACAGACGCGAGTGCTATTTGCACTGTGTATGGCAATGGGAGAGCAATAGTGACTTTCCTTACCAGAAAACAACTCTTGCTTGTAGGACCAGAAACTGCATGTGATTCAACTCCATTTAGGACTGGGAAACAAACGCTAGCTCGCCTTACAAGAAACACACTCTTCTTTTGAGAAAAGAGCACTCTTCTACTCTACTGTGTTTCCTATGGGTTCCAAACAGTGAGCTTGCTCAGAAAAAAGAACTGTGCTTCCTACACACATGGACCATATCTAGTTCAACTCTGCTTAGGAAACTGATAAGAACAGTAGCTCCTCTTCAGTCCGATACACTGTACTTGCTGGAAACAGACACGAGTGCTATTTGCACTGTGTATGGCAATGACAGCGCAATAGTGACTCTCCTTACCAGAAAACAACTCTTGCTCAAAGGAACACAAACTGCATGTGATTCAACCCCATTTAGGACTGGGAAACAAATGCTAGCTCGCCTTACAAGAAATACACTCTGCTTCTGAGAAAAGAGCACTCTTCTACTCTACTGTGTTTCCTATGGGGTCCAAACAGTGAGCTTGCTCAGAACAAAGAACTGTGCTTCCTACACACATGGACCATATCTAGTTCAACTCTGCTTAGGAAACTAACAAGAACAGTAGCTCCTCTTCAGTCCGATACTCTGTACTTGCTGGGAACAGACGCGAGAGCTATTTGCACTGTGTATGGCAAAGGGAGCACAATAGTGACTTTCCTTACCAGAAAACAACTCTTGCTCGTAGGACCAGAAACTGCATGTGACTCAACTCCATTTAGGACTGGGAAACAAATGATAGCTTGCCTTAAAAAAAACACACTCTGCTTTTGAGAAAAGAGCACTCTTCTACTCTACTTTTTTTCCTATGGGGTCTGAACAGTGAGCTTGCTCAGAACAAAAGAACTGTGCTTCCTACACACACGGCCATATCTAGTTCACTTCTGCTTAGGAAACTGACAAGAAGAGTAGCTCCTCTTCAGTCCGATACACTGTACTTGCTGCGAACATACGCGAGTGCTATTTGCACTGTGTATGGCAAAGGGAGCGCAATAGTGACTTTCCTTACCAGAAAACAACTCTTGCTCGTAGGACCACACACTGCATGTGATTCAACGCCATTTAGGACTGGGAAACAAATGCTAGCTTGCCTTACAAGAAACACGCTCTGCTTCTGAGAAAAGAGCACTCTTCTACTCTACTGTGTTTCCTATGGGGTCCAAACAGTGAGCTTCCTCAGAACAAAAGAACTGTGCTTCCTACACACATCGACCTATCTAGTTCAACTCTGCTTAGGAAACTGACAAGAACAGTAGCTCCTCTTCAGTCCAATACACTGTACTTGCGGGCAAGATATGCGAGTGCTATTTGCACTGTGTATGGTAATAGGAGCACAATAGTGACTCGTCTTACCAGAAAACAACTCTTGCTCGTAGGACAAAAACTGCATGTGACTCAACTCCATTTAGGTCTGGGAAACAAATGCTAGCTCGCCTTACAAGAAACACACTCTGCTATAGAGAAAAGAGCACTCTTCTACTCTACTGTGTTTCCTATGGGGTCCGAACAGTGAGCTTTCTCAGAACAAAAGAACTGTGCTTCCTACACACACAGCCATATATAGTTCAATTCTGCTTAGGAACCTGACAAGAACAGTAGCTCCTCTTCAGTCCAATATACTGTACTGCTGGGTACAGATGCCAGTGCTATTTGTCCTGTGTATGACAATGGCAGCACAATAGTGACTATTCTTATCATAAAACAACTCTTGCTCCTAGGACCAGAAACTGCATGTGATTCAACTCCATTTAGGACTGGGAAACAAACGCTAGCTCGCCTTACAAGAAACACAATCTGCTTTAGAGAAAAGAGCACTCTTCTACTCTACTGTGTTTCCATTAGGGCCAGAACAGTGAGCTTGCTCAGAACAGAAGAACTGTGCTTCCTACACACAAGGACCATATCTAGTTCAACTCTGCTTAGGAAACTGACAAGAACATTAGCTCCTCTTCAGTCCGATACACTGTACTTGCTGGGAACAGACGCGAGTGCTATTTGCACTGTGTATGGCAATGGGAGCGCAATAGTGACTTTCCTTACCATAAAACAACTCTTGCTCGTAGGACAGAAACTGCATGTGATTCAACTCCATTTAGGAATGGGAAACAAACGCTAGCTCGCCTTACAAGAAACACACTCTGATTTAGAGAAAAGAGCACTCTTCTACTCTACTGTGTTTCCTATGGGGTCCAAAGAGTGAGCTTGCTCAGAACAAAAGAACTGTGCTTCCTACACACAAGGACCATATGTAGTTCAACTCTGCTTAGGAAACTGACAAGAACAGTAGCTCCTATTCAGTCCAATACACTGTACTTGGTGGGAAAAGACGCGAGTGCTATTTGCCCTGTGTATGGCAATGGCAGCACAATAGTGACTTTCCTTACCAGAAAACAACTCTTGTTCGTAGGACCAGAAACTGCATGTGATTCAACTCCATTTAGGACTAGGAAACAAACGCTAGCTCGCCTTAGAAGAAACACACTCTGCTTTTGAGAAAAGAACACTCTTCTAATCTACTGTGTTTCCTATAGGGCTAGAACAGTGACCTTGCTCAGAACATAAGAACTGTGCTTTCTACACACACGGTCCTTATCTAGTTCAACTCTGCTTAGGAAACTGACAAGAACAGTAGCTCCTCTTCAGTCCGATACACTGTACTTGCTGGGAACAGACGCGAGTGCTATTTGCACTGTGTATGGCATTTGGAGCGCAATAGTGACTCTTCTAACCAGAAAACAACTCTTGCTCGTAGGACCAAAAACTGTCTGTGACTCAACTCCATTTAGGACTGGGAAACAAACGTGTGCTTGCCTTACAAGAAACACAATCTGCTTTAGAGAAAAGAGCACTCTTCTACTCTACTGTGTTTCCTATAGGGCCAGAACAGTGAGCTTGCTCAGAACAAAAGAACTGTGCTTCCTACACACACGGGCCATATCTAGTTCAACTCTGCTTAGGAAACTGACAAGAACAGTAGCTCCTCTTCAGTCCGATACACTGTTCTTGCTGAGAACAAACGCGAGTGCTATTTGAACTGTGAATCGCAATTGGAGCACAATATTGACTCGTCTTACCAGAAAACAACTCTTGCTCATAGGACAAAAAACTGCATTTTACTCAACTCCATTTACGACTATGAAACAAACTCTAGCTCGCCTTACGAGAAACACACTCTGCTTTTGAGAAAAGAGCACTCTTCTACTCTACTGTGTTTCCTATAAGGCCAGAACAGTGAGCTTGCTCAGACCAAATGAACTGTGCTTCCTAGACACACGGGCCATATCTAGTTCAACTCTGATTAGGAAACTGAGAAGAACAGTAGCTCCTCTTCAGTCCAATACACTGTACTTGCTGGGAACAGGTGCCAGTGCTATTTGCACTGTGTATGGCAATGGGAGCGCAATAGTGACTTTCCTTACCAGAAAACAACTCTTGCTCGTAGGACCAGAAACTGCATGTGATTCAACGCCATTTAGGACTGGGAAACAAACGCTAGCTCGCCTTACAAGAAACACACTCTGCTTTAGAGAAAAGAGCACTCTTCTACTCTACTGTGTTTCCTATGGGGTCCAAACAGTGAGCCTGCTCAGAACAAAAGAACTGTGCTTCCTACACACAAGGACCATATGTAGTTCGACTCTGCTTAGAAAAGTGACAAGAACAGTAGCTCCTCTTCAGTCCGATACACTGTACTTGCTGGGAACAGACGCGAGTGCTATTTGCACTGTGTATGGCATTTGGAGCACAATAGTGACTCTTCTTACCAGAAAACAACTCTTGATCATAGGACCAAAAACTGCATGTGACTCAAATCCATTTAGGACTGGGAAACAAACGTGAACTCGCCTTACAAGAAACACACTCTGCTTTATAGAAAAGAGCACTCTTCTACTCTACTGTGTTTCCTATAGGGCCAGAACAGTGAGCTTGCTCAGAACATAATAACTGTGCTTCCTAAACACACGGGCAATATCTAGTTCAACTCTGCTTAGGAAACTGACAAGAAGAGTAACTCCTCTTCAGTCCGATACACTGTACTTGCTGGGAACAGACGCGAGTGCTATTTGCACTGTGTATGGCAAAGGGAGCGCAATAGTGACTTTCCTTACCAGAAAACAACTCTTGCTCGTAGGACCAGAAACTGCATGTGATTCAACTCCATTTAGGACTGGGAAACAAACGATAGCTTGTCTTACAAAAAACACACTCTGCTTTTGAGAAAAGAGCACTCTTCTACTCTACTGTGTTTCCTTTTGGGTCCGAACAGTGAGCTTGCTCAGAACAAAAGAACTGTGCTTCCTACACACACGGCCATATCTAGTTCAATTCTGCTTAGGAACCTGACAAGAAAAGTAGATCCTCTTCAGTCCAATACACTGTAGTTGCTGGGAACACATGCCAGTGCTCTTTGTCCTGTGTATGGCAATGGCAGCGCAATAGTGAATCTTCTTACCAGAAAACAACTCTTGCTCGTAGTACCAGAAACTGCATGGGATTCAACTCCATTTAGGACTGCGGAACAAATGATAGCTCGCCTTACAAGAAACACACTCTGCTTTAGAGAAAAGAGCACTCTTCTACTCTACTGTGTTTCCTATTGGGTCCAAACAGTGTGCTTGCTCAGAACAAAAGAACTGTGCTTCCTACACACACGGACCATATGTAGTTCAACTCTGCTTAGGAAACTGACAAGAACAGTAGCTCCTCTTCAGTCCAATACACTGTACTTGTTGGGAACAGACGCGAGTGCTATTTGCACTGTGTATGGCAATGACAGCGCAATAGTGACTCTCCTTACCAGAAAACAACTCTTGCTCGTAGGAACACAAACTGCATGTGATTCAACGCCATTTAGGACTGGGAAACAAATGCTAGCTTGCCTTACAAGAAACACTCTCTAATTTTTAGAAAAGAGCACTCTTCTACTCTACTGTGTTTCCTATGGGTTCCAAACAGTGAGCTTGCTCAGAACAAAAGAACTGTGCTTCCTACACACATGGACCATATCTAGTTCAACTCTGCTTAGGAAACTGACAAGAACAGTAGCTCCTATTCAGTCCAATACACTGTACATGCTGGGAACAGACGCGAGTGCTATTTGCACTGTGTATGGCATTTAGAGCACAATAGTGACTCTTCTTACCAGAAAACAACTGTTGCTCATAGGACCAAAAACTGCATGTGACTCAAATCCATTTAGGACTGCGAAACAAACGCGAGCTCGCCTTACAAGAAACACACTCTGCTTTATAGAAAAGAGCACTCTTCTACTCTACTGTGTTTCCTATAGGGCCAGACAGTGAGCTTGCTCAGAACATAATAACTGTGCTTCCTAAACACACGGGCCATATGTAGTTCAACTCTGCTTAGGAAACTGAGAAGAACAGTAGCTCCTCTTCAGTCTGATACACTGTACTTGCTGGGAACAGACGCGAGTGCTATTTGCACTGTATATGGCAAAGGGAGCACAATAGTGACTTTCCTTACTAGAAAACAACTCTTGCTCGTAGGACCAGAAACTGCATGTGATTCAACTCCACTTAGGACTGGGAAACAAACGATAGCTTGCCTTACAAAAAACACACTCTGCTTTTGAGAAAAGAGCACTCTTCTACTCTACTGTGTTTCCTTTTGGGTCCGAACAGTGAGCTTGCTCAGAACAAAAGAACTGTGCTTCCTACACACACGGCCATATCTAGTTCAATTCTGCTTAGGAACCTGACAAGAACAGTAGATCCTCTTCAGTCCAATACACTGTAGTTGCTGCGAACAGATGCCAGTGCTATTTGTCCTGTGTATGGCAATGGCAGCGCAATAGTGAATCTTCTTACCAGAAAACAACTCTTGCTCATAGGACCAAAAACTGCATGTGACTCAAATCCATTTAGGACTGGGAAACAAACGCTAGCTCGCCTTACAAGAAACACACTCTGCTTTAGAGAAAAGAGCACTCTTCTACTCTACTGTGTTTCCTATGGGGTCCAAAGAGTGAGCTTGCTCAGAACAAAAGAACTGTGCTTCCTACACACACGGACCATATGTAGTTCAACTCTGCTTAGGAAACTGACAAGAACAGTAGCTCCTCTTCAGTCCGATACACTGTACTTGCTGGGAACAGACGCGAGTGCTATTTGCACTGTGTATGGCAATGACAGCGCAATAGTGACTCTCCTTACCAGAAAACAACTCTTGCTCGTAGGAACACAAACTGCATGTGATTCAACTCCATTTAGGACTGGGAAACAAATGCTAGCTCGCCTTACAAGAAACACTCTCTGCTTTTTAGAAAAGAGCACTCTTCTACTCTACTGTGTTTCTAATGGGGTCCAAACAGTGAGCTTGCTCAGAACAAAAGAACTGTTCTTCCTACACACAGGGACCATATCTAGTTCAACTCTGCTTAGGAAACTGACAAGAACAGTAGCTCCTATTCAGTCCAATACACTGTACATGCTGGGAACAGACACGAGTGCTATTTGCACTGTGTATGGCATTTGGAGCACAATAGTGACTCTTCTTACCAGAAAACAACTCTTGCTCATAGGATGAAAAACTGCATGTGACTCAAATCCATTTAGGACTAGGAAACAAACGTGAGCTCGACCTTACAAGAAACACTCTCTGCTTTAGAGAAAAGAGCACTCTTCTACTCTACTGTGTTTCCTAAAGGGCCAGAACAGTGAGCTTGCTCAGAACATAATAACTGTACTTCCTAAACACACGGGCCATATCTAGTTCAACTCTGCTTAAAAAACTGACAAGAACAGTAGCTCCTCTTCAGTCTGATACACTGTACTTGCTGGGAACAGACGCGAGTGCTATTTGCACTGTGTATGGCAAAGGGAGCGCAATAGTGACTTTCCTTACCAGAAAACAACTCTTGATCGTAGGACCAGAAACTGCATGTGATTCAACTCCATTTAGGACTGGGAAACAAACTATAGCTTGCCTTACAAAAAACACACTCTGCTTTTGAGAAAAGAGCACTCTTCTACTCTACTGTGTTTCCTTTTGAGTCCGAACAGTGAGCTTGCTCAGAACAAAAGAACTGTGCTTCCTACACACACGGCCATATCTAGTTCAATTCTGCTTAGGAACCTGACAAGAACAGTAGATGCTCTTCAGTTCAATACACTGTAGTTGCTCGGAACAGACGCCAGTGCTATTTGTCCTGTGTATGGCAATGGCAGCACAATAATGAATCTTCTTACCATAAAACAACTCTTGCTCGTAGAACCAGAAACTGCATGTGATTCCACTCCATTTAGGACTGGGAAACAAACGCTAGCTCGCCTTACAAGAAACACACTCTGCTTTTGAGAAAAGAGCACTCTTCTACTCTACGGTGTTTCCTATGGGGTCCAAACAGTGAGCTTGCTCAGAACAAAAGAACTGTGCTTCCTACACACATGGACCATATCTAGTTCAACTCTGCTTAGGAAACTGACAAGAGCATTAGCTCCTCTTCAGTCCAATAAATGTACTTGCTGGGAAGAGACGCGAGTGCTATTTGCACTGTGTATGGCATTTGGAGCACAATAGTGACTCTTCTTACCAGAAAACAACTCTTGCTCCTAGGACCAAAAACTGTCTGTGACTCAACTCCATTTAGGACTGGAAAACAAACGTGAGCTCGCCTTACAAGAAACACACTCTGCTTTAGAGAAAAGAGCACTCTTCTACTCTACTGTGTTTCCTATAGGGCCAGATAAGTGAGCTTGCTCAGAACAAAAGAACTGTGCTTCCTAAACACATGGGCCATATCTAGTTCAACTCTGCTTAGGAAACTGACAAGAACAGTAGCTCCTCTTTCGTCCAATACACTGTACTTGCTGGGAACAGATGCCAGTGCTATTTGCACTGTGTATGGCAATGGGAGCACAATAGTAACTTTCCTTACCAGAAAACAACTCTTGCTCGTAGGACCAGAAACTGCATGTGATTCAACTCCATTTAGGACTGGAAAACAAACGCTAGCTCGCCTTACAAGGAACACACTCTGCTTTAGAGAAAAGAGCACTCTTCTACTCTACTGTGTTTCCTATGGGGTCCAAACAGAGAGCTTGCTCAGAACAAAAGAACTGTGCTTCCTACACACACGGACCATATGTAGTTCAACTCTGCTTAGGAAACTGACAAGAACAGTAGCTCCTCTTCATTCCAATACACTGTACTTGCTGGGAACAGACGCGAGTGCTATTTGCACTGTGTATGGCAATGAGAGCGCAATAGTGACTTTCCTTACCAGAAAACAACTCTTGCTCATAGGACAAAAAACTGCATGTGATTCAACTCCATTTAGGACTGGGAAACAAATGCTAGCTCGCCTTACAAGAAACACTCTCTGCTTTTTAGAAAAGAGCACTCTTCTACTCTACTGTGTTTCCTATGGGGTCCAAACAGTGAGCTTGCTCAAAACAAAAGAACTGTGCTTCCTACACACATGGACCATATCTAGTTCAACTCTGCTTAGGAAAGTGACAAGAACAGAAGCTCCTATTCAGTCCAATCCACTGTACATGCAGGGAACATACGCGAGTGCTATTTGCACTGTGTATGGCATTTGGAGCACAATAGTGACTCTTCTTAACAGAAAACAACTCTTGCTCGTAGTACCAGAAACTGCATTTGATTCAACTCCATTTAGGACTGCGAAACAAATGCTAGCTCGCCTTACAAGAAACACACTCTGCTTTAGAGAAAAGAGCACTCATCTTCTCTACTGTGTTTCCTATAGGGCCAGAACAGTGAGCTTGCTCAGAACAAAAGAACTGTGCTTCCTACACACACGAGCCATATGTAGTTCAACTCTGCTTAGGAAACTGACAAGAACAGTAGCTCCTCTTCATTCCAATACACTGTACTTGCTGGGAACAGACGCGAGTGCTATTTGCACTGTGTATCGTAATGAGAGCGCAATAGTGACTTTCCTTACCAGAAAGCAACTCTTGCTCGTAGGAACACAAACTGCATGTGATTCAACGCCACTTAGGACTGGGAAACAAATGCTAGCTCGCCTTACAAGAAACACTCTCTGCTTTTTAGAAAAGAGCACTCTTCTACTCTACTGTGTTTCCTATGGGGTCCAAACAGTGAGCTTGCTCAGAACAAAAGAACTGTGCTTCCTACACACATGGACCATATCTAGTTCAACTCTGCTTAGGAAACTGACAAGAACAGTAGCTCCTATTCAGTCCAATACACTGTACATGCAGGGAACAGACGCGAGTGCTATTTGCAGTGTGTATGGCATTTGGAGCACAATAGTGACTCTTCTTACCAGAAAACAACTCTTGCTCGTAGTACCAGAAACTGCATTTGATTCAACTCCATTTAGGACTGCGAAATAAACGCTAGCTCGCCTTACAAGAAACACACTCTGCTTTAGAAAAAAGAGCACTCTTCTACTCTACTGTGTTTCCTATGGGGTCCAAACAGTGAGCTTGCTTAGAACAAAAGAACTGTGCTTCCTACACACACGGGCCTTATCTAGTACAACTCTGCTTAGGAAACAGACAAGAACAATAGCACCTATTCAGTCCAATACACTGTACTTGCTTGGAACAGACGCGAGTGCTATTTGCACTGTGTATGGCAATGGGTGCGCAATGTGACTTTCCTTACCAGAAAACAACTCTTGTTCGTAGGACCAGAAACTGCATGTGATTCTACTCCATTTAGGACTGCGAAACAAACGCTAGCTCGCCTTACAAGAAACACACTCTTTTTTAGAGAAAAGAGCACTCATCTACTCTACTGTGTTTCCTATAGGGCCAGAACAGTGAGCTTGCTCAGAACAAAAGAACTGTGCTTCCTACACACATGGACCATATCTAGTTCAACTCTGCTTAGTAAACTGACAAGAACAGTAGCTCCTCTTCAGTCCAATACACTGTACTTCTGGGAAGAGACGCCAGTGCTATTTGCACTGTGTATTGCAATGAGAGCGCAATAGTGACTTTCCTTACCAGAAAGCAACTCTTGCTCGTAGGAACACAAACTGCATGTGATTCAATGCCACTTAATACTGGGAAACAAATGCTAGGTCGCCTTACAAAAAACACTCTCTGCTTTTTAGAAAAGAGCACTCTTGTACTCTACTGTGTTTCCTATGGGGTCCAAAGAGTGAGCTTGCTCAGAACAAAAGAACTGTGCTTTTTACACACATGGACCATATCTAGTTCAACTCTGCTTAGGAAACTGACAAGAATAGTAGCTCCTATTCAGTCCAATACACTGTACATGCAGGGAACAGACGCGAGTGCTATTTGCACTGTGTATGGCAAAGGGAGCACAATAGTGACTCTTCTTACCAAAAAACAACTCTTGCTCTTAGGAACAAAAACTGCATGTGACTCAAATCCATTTAGGACTGGGAAACAAACGCGAGCTCGCCTTACAAGAAACACTCTCTGCTTTAGAGAAAAGAGCACTCTTCTACTCTACTGTGTTTCCTATGGGGTCCAAACAGTGGGCTTGCTCAGAACATAATAACTGTGCTTCCTACACACAAGGACCATATGTAGTTCAACTCTGCTTAGGAAACTGACAAGAACAGTAGCTTCTATTCAGTCCAATACACTGTACTTGCTGGGAAAAGACGCGAGTGCTATTTGCCCTGTGTATGGCAATGGGAGCGCAATAGTGACTTTCCTTACCAGAAAACAACTCTTGTTCGTAGGACTAGAAACTGCATGTGATTCAACTCCATTTAGGACTAGGAAACAAACCCTAGCTCGCCTTACAAGAAACACACTCTGCTTTTCAGAAATGAGCACTCTTCTAATCTACTGTGTTTCCTATGGTGTCCGAACAGTGAGCTTGCTCAGAACAAAAGAACTGTGCTTCCTACACACACGGCCATATCTAGTTCAATTCTGCTTAGGAACCTGACAAGAACAGTAGATCCTCTTCAGTCTAATACACTGTACTTGCTGGGAAAAGACGCGAGTGCTATTTGCCCTGTGTATGGCAATGGGAGCGCAATAGTGACTATTCTTACCATAAAACAACTCTTGCTCGTAGGACCAGAAACTGCATGTGATTCCACTCCATTTAGGCCTGGGGAACAAACGCTAGCTCGCCTTACAAGAAACACACTCTGCTTTTCAGAAAAGAGCACTCTTCTACTCTACTGTGTTTTATATGGGGTCCAAACAATGAGCTTGCTCAGAACAAAAGAACTGTGCTTCCTACACACATGGACCATATCTAGTTCAACTCTGCTTAGGAAACTGACAAGAACAGTAGCTTCTCTTCAGTCCAATAAACTGTACATGGTGGGAACAGACGCGAGTGCTATTTGCACTGTGTATGGCATTTGGAGCACAATAGTGACTCTTCTTACCAGAAAACAACTCTTGCTCGTAGGACCAAAAACTGTCTGTGACTCAACTCCATTTAGGACTGGGAAACAAACGCGAGCTTGCCTTACAAGAAACACACTCTGCTTTAGAGAAAAGAGCACTCTTCTACTCTAATGTGTTTCCTATAGGGCCAGAACAGTGAGCTTGCTTAGAACAAAAGAACTGTGCTTCCTACACACATGGACCATATCTAATTCAACTCTGCTTAGTAAACTGACAAGAACAGTAGCTCCTCTTCAGTCCAATACACTGTACTTGCTGGGAAGAGACTCCAGTGCTATTTGCACTGTGTATGGCAATGAGAGCGCAATAGTGACTTTCCTTGCCAGAAAACAACTCTTGCTCGTAGGAACACAAACTGCATGTGATTCAACGCCACTTAGGACTGGGAAACAAATGCTAGCTCTCCTTCCAAGAAACACTCTCTGCTTTTTGAAAAGAGCACTCTTCTACTCTACTGTGTTTCCTATGGGGTCCAAACAGTGAGCTTGCTCAGAACAAAAGAACTGTGCTTCCTACACACATGGACCATATCTAGTTCAACTCTGCTTAGGAAACTGACAAGAACAGTAGCTGCTATTCAGTCCAATACACTGTACATGCCTGGAACAGACGCGAGTGCTATTTGCACTGTGTATGGCATTTGGAGCACAATAGTGACTCTTCTTACCAGAAAACAACTCTTGCTCGTAGTACCAGAAACTGCATGGGATTCAACTCCATTTAGGACTAGGAAACAAATGCTAGCTCGCCTTACAAGAAACACACTCTGCTTTAGAGAAAAGAGCACTCATTTACTCTACTGTGTTTCCTATAGGGCCAGAACAGTAAGCTTGCTCAGAACATAAGAACTGTGCTTCCTACACACACGGGCCATATCTAGCTCAACTCTGCTTAGGAAACTGACAAGAACACTAGCTCCTATTCAGTCTAATACACTGTACATGCTGGGAACAGATGCGAGTGCTATTTGCACTGTGTATGGCATTTGGAGCACAATAGTGACTCTTCTTACCAGAAAACAACTCTTGCTCATAGGACCAAAAACAGCATGTGACTCAAATCTATTTAGTACTGGGAAACAAACGTGAGCTCGCCTTACAAGAAACACACTCTGCTTTAAAGAAAAGAGCACTCTTCTACTCTACTGTGTTTCCTATAGGGCCAGAACAGTGAGCTTGCTCAGAACATAATAACTGTGCTTCCTAAACACACGGTCCATATCTAGTTCAACTCTGCTTAGGAAACTGACAAGAACAGTAGCTCCTCTACAGTCCGATACACTGTACTTGCTGGGAACAGACGGGAGTGCTATTTGCACTGTGTATGGCAATGACAGCGCAATAGTGACTCTCCTTACCAGAAAAAAACTCTTGCTCGTAGGAGCACAAACTGCATGTGATTCAACGCCATTTAGGACTGGGAAACAAATGCTAGCTCGCCTTGCAAGAAACACTCTCTACATTTTAGAAAAGAGCATTCTTCTACTCTACTGTGTTTCCTATGGTGTCCAAACAGTGAGCTTGCTCAGAACAAAAGAACTGTGCTTCCTACACACATGGACCATATCTAGTTCAACTCTGCTTAGGAAACTGAAAAGAACAGTAGCTCCTATTCAGTCCAATACACTGTACATGAAGGGAACAGACGCGAGTGCTATTTGCACTGTGTATGGCATTTGGAGCACAATAGTGACTCTTCTTACCAGAAAACAACTCTTGCTCTTAGGACCAAAAACTGCATGTGACTCAAATCCATTTAGGAGTGGGAAAGAAATGCGAGCTCGCCTTACAAGAAACACACTCTGCTTTAGAGAAAAGAGCACTCTTCTACTCTACTGATTTTCCTATGGGGTCCAAGAAGTGAGCTTGCTCAGAACAAAAGAACTGTGCTTCCTACACACACGGATCATATCTAGTTAAACTCTGCTTAGGAAACTGACAAAACAGTAGCTCCTATTCAGTCCAATACACTGTACTTGCTGGGAACAGATGCGAGTGCTATTTGCACTGTGTATGGCATTTGGAGCACAATAGTGACTCTTCTTACCAGAAAACAACTCTTGCTCGTAGGACCAAAAACTGTCTGTGACTCAACTCCATTTAGGACTCGGAAACAAACGCGAGCTCGCCTTACAAGAAACACACTCTGCTTTTGAGAAAAGAGCACTCTTCTACTCTACTGTGTTTCCTATAGGGCCAGAACAGTGAGCTTGCTCAGAACAAAAGAACTGTGCTTCCTACACACATGGACCATATCTAGTTCAACTCTGCTTAGGAAACTGACAAGAACAGTAGCTCCTATTCAGTCCAATACACTGTACTTCTGGGAAGAGACGCCAGTGCTATTTGCACTGTGTATGGCAATGAGATCGCGATAGTGACTTTCCTTACCAGAAAACAACTCTTGCTCGTAGGAACACAAACTGCATGTGATTCAACGCCACTTAGGACTGGGAAACAAACGCTAGCTCGCCTTACAAGAAACACTCTCTGCTTTTTAGAAAAGAGCACTCTTCTACTCTACTGTGTTTCCTATGGGGTCCAAACAGTGAGCTTGCTCAGAACAAAAGAACTGTGCTTCCTACACACATGGACCATATCTAGTTCAACTCTGCTTAGGAAACTGACAAGAACAGTAGCTCCTATTCAGTCCAATACACTGTACATGCCTGGAACAGACGCGAGTGCTATTTGCACTGTGTATGGCATTTGGAGCACAATAGTGACTCTTCTTACCAGAAAACAACTCTTGCTCGTAGTACCAGAAACTGCATGGGATTCAACTCCATTTAGGACTGCGAAACAAACGCTAGCTCTCCTTACAAGAAACACACTCTGCTTTAGAGAAAAGAGCACACTTCTACTCTACTGTGTTTCCTATGGGGTCCAAACAGTGAGCTTGCTCAGAACAAAAGAACTGTGCTTCCTACACACACGGGCCATATCTAGTTCAACTCTGCTTAGGAAACAGACAAGAACAATAGTACCTATTCAGTCCAATACACTGTACTTGCTGGGAACAGACGCGAGTGCTATTTGCACTGTGTATGACAATGGGTGCGCAATGTGACTTTCCTTACCAGAAAACAACTCTTGTTCGTAGGAACCGAAACTGCATGTGATTCAACTCCATTTAGGACTGCGAAACAAACGCTAGCTCGCTTTACAAGAAACACACTCTGCTTTAGAGAAAAGAGCACTCATCTACTCTACTGTGTTTCCTATAGGGCCAGAACAGTGAGCTTGCTCAGAACATAAGAACTGTTCTTTCTACACACACGGGCCATATCTAGCTCAACTCTGCTTAAGAAACTGACAAGAACAGTAGCTCCTCTTCAGTCCGATACACTGTACTTGCTGGGAACAGACGCCAGTGCTATTTGTCCTGTGTATGGCAATGGGAGCGCAATAGTGACTATTCTTACCATAAAACAACTCTTGCTCGTAGGACCAGAAACTGCATGTGATTCCACTCCATTTAGGCCTGGGGAACAAACGCTAGCTCGCCTTACAAGAAACACACTCTGCTTTTCAGAAAAGAGCACTCTTCTACTCTACTGTGTTTTATATGGGGTCCAAACAATGAGCTTGCTCAGAACAAAAGAACTGTGCTTCCTACACACATGGACCATATCTAGTTCAACTCTGCTTAGGAAACTGACAAGAACAGTAGCTTCTCTTCAGTCCAATAAACTGTACATGGTGGGAACAGACGCGAGTGCTATTTGCACTGTGTATGGCATTTGGAGCACAATAGTGACTCTTCTTACCAGAAAACAACTCTTGCTCGTAGGACCAAAAACTGTCTGTGACTCAACTCCATTTAGGACTGGGAAACAAACGCGAGCTTGCCTTACAAGAAACACACTCTGCTTTAGAGAAAAGAGCACTCTTCTACTCTAATGTGTTTCTTATAGGGCCAGAACAGTGAGCTTGCTTAGAACAAAAGAACTGTGCTTCCTACACACATGGACCATATCTAATTCAACTCTGCTTAGTAAACTGACAAGAACAGTAGCTCCTCTTCAGTCCAATACACTGTACTTGCTGGGAAGATACTCCAGTGCTATTTGCACTGTGTATGGCAATGAGAGCGCAATAGTGACTTTCCTTGCCAGAAAACAACTCTTGCTCGTAGGAAAACAAACTGCATGTGATTCAACGCCACTTAGGACTGGGAAACAAATGCTAGCTCTCCTTCCAAGAAACACTCTCTGCTTTTTAGAAAAGAGCACTCTTCTACTCTACTGTGTTTCCTATGGGGTCCAAACAGTGAGCTTGCTCAGAACAAAAGAACTGTGCTTCCTATACACATGGATCATATCTAGTTCAACTCTGCTTAGGAAACTGACAAGAACAGTAGCTGCTATTCAGTCCAATACACTGTACATGCTGGGAACAGACGCGAGTGCTATTTGCACTGTGTATGACAATGGGTGCGCAATGTGACTTTCCTTACCAGAAAACATCTCTTGTTCGTAGGAACCGAAACTGCATGTGATTCAACTCCATTTAGGACTGCGAAACAAACGCTAGCTCGCCTTACAAGAAACACACTCTGCTTTAGAGAAAAGAGCACTCATCTACTCTACTGTGTTTCCTATAGGGCCAGAAAAGTGAGCTTGCTCAGAACATAAGAACTGTTCTTCCTACACACACGGGCCATATCTAGCTCAACTCTGCTTAAGAAACTGACAAGAACAGTAGCTCCTCTTCAGTCCGATACACTGTACTTGCTGGGAACAGACGCGAGTGCTATTTGCACTGTGTATGGCAATGACAGCGCAATAGTGACTTTCCTTATCAGAAAACAACTCTTGCTCGTAGGAACACAAACTGCATGTGATTCAACTCCATTTAGGACTTGGAAACAAATGCTAGCTTGCCTTACAAGAAACACTCTCTACTTTTTAGAAAAGAGCACTCTTCTACTCTACTGTGTTTCCTATGGGGTCCAAACAGTGAGCTTGCTCAGAACAAATGAACAGTGTTTCCTACACACATGGACCATATCTAGTTCAACTCTGCTTAGGAAACTGACAAGAACAGTAGCTCCTATTCAGTCCAATACACTGTACATGCAGGGAACAGACGCGAGTGCTATTTGCACTGTGTATGGCATTTGGAGCACAATCGTGACTCTTCTTACCAGAAAACAACTCTTGCTCTTAGGACCAAAAACTGCATGTGACTCAAATCCATTTAGGACTGGGAAACAAATGCGAGCTCGCCTTACAAGAAACACACTCTGCTTTAGAGAAAAGAGCACTCTTCTACTCTACTGTGTTTCCTATGGGGTCCAAACAGTGAGCTTGCTCAGAACAAAAGAACTGTGCTTCCTACACACACGGATCATATCTAGTTAAACTCTGCTTAGGAAACTGACAAGAACAGTAGCTCCTATTCAGTCCAATACACTGTACTTGCTGGGAACAGATGCGAGTGCTATTTGCACTGTGTATGGCATTTGGAGCACAATAGTGACTCTTCTTACCAGAAAACAACTCTTGCTCGTAGGACCAAAAACTGTCTGTGACTCAACTCCATTTAGGACTCGGAAACAAACGCGAGCTCGCCTTACAAGAAACACACTCTGCTTTAGAGAAAAGAGCACTCTTCTACTCTACTGTGTTTCCTATAGGGCCAGAACAGTGAGCTTGCTCAGAACAAAAGAACTGTGCTTCCTACACACATGGACCATATCTAGTTCAACTCTGCTTAGGAAACTGACAAGAACAGTAGCTCCTATTCAGTCCAATACACTGTACTTCTGGGAAGAGACGCCAGTGCTATTTGCACTGTGTATGGCAATGAGAACGCAATAGTGACTTTCCTTACCAGAAAACAACTCTTGCTCGTAGGAACACAAACTGCATGTGATTCAACGCCACTTAGGACTTGGAAACAAATGCTAGCTTGCCTTACAAGAAACACTCTCTACTTTTTAGAAAAGAGCACTCTTCTACTCTACTGTGTTTCCTATGGGGTCCAAACAGTGAGCTTGCTCAGAACAAATGAACAGTGTTTCCTACACACATGGACCATATCTAGTTCAACTCTGCTTAGGAAACTGACAAGAACAGTAGCTCCTATTCAGTCCAATACACTGTACATGCAGGGAACAGACGCGAGTGCTATTTGCACTGTGTATGGCATTTGGAGCACAATCGTGACTCTTCTTACCAGAAAACAACTCTTGCTCTTAGGACCAAAAACTGCATGTGACTCAAATCCATTTAGGACTGGGAAACAAATGCAAGCTCGCCTTACAAGAAACACACTCTGCTTTAGAGAAAAGAGCACTCTTCTACTCTACTGTGTTTCCTATGGGGTCCAAACAGTGAGCTTGCTCAGAACAAAAGAACTGTGCTTCCTACACACACGCATCATATCTAGTTAAACTCTGCTTAGGAAACTGACAAAAACAGTAGCTCCTATTCAGTCCAATACACTGTACTTGCTGGGAACAGATGCGAGTGCTATTTGCACTGTGTATGGCATTTGGAGCACAATAGTGACTCTTCTTACCAGAAAACAACTCTTGCTCGTAGGACCAAAAACTGTCTGTGACTCAACTCCATTTAGGACTGGGAAACAAACGCGAGCTCGCCTTACAAGAAACACACTCTGCTTTAGAGAAAAGAGCACTCTTCTACTCTACTGTGTTTCCTATAGGGCCAGAACAGTGAGCTTGCTCAGAACATAATAATTGTGCTTCCTACACACAATGACCATATGTAGTTCAACTTTGCTTAGGAAACTGACAAGAACAGTAGCTCCTATTCAGTCCAATACACTGTACTTGCTGGGAAAAACGCGAGTGCTATTTGCCCTGTGTATGGCAATGGGAGCGCAATAGTGACTTTCCTTACCAGTAAACAACTCTTGTTCGAAGGACTAGAAACTGGATGTGATTCAACTCCATTTAGGACTAGGAAAGAAACCCTAGCTCGCCTTACAAGAAACACACTCTGCTTTTCAGAAATGAGCACTCTTCTACTCTACTGTGTTTCCTATGGGGTCCGAACAGTGAGCTTGCTCAGAACAAAAGAACTGTGCTTCCTACACACAAGGCCATATCTAGTTCAATTCTGCTTAGGAACCTGACAAGAACAGTAGATCCTCTTCAGTCTAATACACTGTACTTGCTGGGAACAGACGCCAGTGCTATTTGTCCTGTGTATGGCAATGGCAGCGCAATAGTGACTATTCTTACCATAAAACAACTCTTGCTCGTAGGACCAGAAACTGCATGTGATTCCACTACATTTAGGCCTGGGAAACAAACAATAGCTCGCCTTACAAGAAACACACTCTGCTTTTGAGAAAATAGCACTCTTCTTCTCTACTGTGTTTTCTATGGGGTCCAAACAGTGAGCTTGCTCAGAACAAAAGAACTGTGCTTCCTACGCACATGGACCATATCTAGCTCAACTCTGCTTAGGAAACTGACAAGAACAGTAGGTCTTATTCAGTCCAATACACTGTACATGCAGGGAACAGACGCGAGTGCTATTTGCACTGTGTATGGCATTTGGAGCACAATAGTGACTCTTCTTACCAGAAAACAACTCTTGCTCTTAGGACCAAAAACTGCATGTGACTCAAATCCATTTAGGAGTGGGAAACAAACGCGAGCTCGCCTTACAAGAAACACACTCTGCTTTAGAGAAAAGAGCACTCTTCTACTCTACTGTGTTTCCTATGGGGTCCAAACAGTGAGCTTGCTCAGAACAAAAGAACTGTGCTTCGTACACACATGGACCATATCTAGTTCAACTCTGCTTAGGAAACTGACAAGAACAGTAGCTCCTATTCAGTCCAATACACTGTACTTCTGGGAAGAGACGCCAGTGCTATTTGCACTGTGTATGGCAATGAGAGCGCAATAGTGACTTTCCTTACCAGAAAACAACTCTTGCTCGTAGGAATACAAACTGCATGTGATTCAACGCCACTTAGGACTGGGAAACAAACTCTAGCTCGTCTTACAAGAAACACTCTCTGCTTTTTACAAAAGAGCACTCTTCTACTCTACTGTGTTTCCTATGGGGTCCAAACAGTGAGCTTGCTCAGAACAAAAGAATTGTGCTTCCTACACACATGCACCATATCTAGTTCAACTCTGCTTAGGAAACTGACAAGAACAGTAGCTCCTATTCAGTCCAATACACTGTACATGCCTGGAACAGACGCTAGTGCTATTTGCACTGTGTATGGCATTTGGAGCACAATAGTGACTCTTCTTACCAGAAAACAACTCTTGCTCGTAGTACCAGAAACTGCATGGGATTCAACTCCATTTAGGACTGCGAAACAAACGCTAGCTCGCCTTACAAGAAACACACTCTGCTTTAGAGAAAAGAGCACTCTTCTACTCTACTGTGTTTCCTATGGGGTCCAAACAGTGTGCTTGCTCAGAACAAAAGAACTGTGCTTCCTACACACACGGGCCATATCTAGTTCAACTCTGCTTAGGAAACAGAGAAGAACAATAGCACCTATTCAGACCAATACACTGTACTTGCTGGGAACAGACGCGAGTGCTATTTGCACTGTGTATGACAATGGGTGCGCAATGTGACTTTCCTTAACAGAAAACAACTCTTGTTCGTAGGAACCGAAACTGCATGTGATTCAACTCCATTTAGGACTGGGAAACAAACGCGAGCTCGCCTTACAAGAAACACACTCTGCTTTAGAGAAAAGAGCACTCTTCTACTCTACTGTGTTTCCTATAGGGCCAGAACAGTGAGCTTGCTCAGAACATAATAACTGTGCTTCCTACACACAAGGACCATATGTAGTTCAACTGTGCTTAGGAAACTGACAAGAACAGTAGCTCCTATTCAGTCCAATACACTGTACTTGCTGGGAAAAACGTGAGTGCTATTTGCCCTGTGTATGGCAATGGGAGCGCAATAGTGACTTTCCTTACCAGTAAACAACTCTTGTTCGTAGCACTAGAAACTGCATGTGATTCAACTCCATTTAGGACTAGGAAACAAACCCTAGCTCGCCTTACAAGAAACACAGTCTGCTTTTCAGAAATGAGCACTCTTCTACTCTATTGTGTTTCCTATGGGGTCCGAACAGTGAGCTTGCTCAGAACAAAAGAACTGTGCTTCCTACACACAAGGCCATATCTAGTTCAATTCTGCTTAGGAACCTGACAAGAACAGTAGATCCTCTTCAGTCTAATACACTGTACTTGCTGGGAACAGACGCCAGTGCTATTTGTCCTGTGTATGGCAATGGCAGCACAATAGTGACTATTCTTACCATAAAACAACTCTTGCTCGTAGGACCAGAAACTGCATGTGATTCCACTCCATTTAGGCCTGGAAACAAACGCTAGTTCGCCTTACAAGAAACACACTCTGCTTTTGAGAAAAGAGCACTCTTCTTCTCTACTGTGTTTTCTATGGGGTCCAAACAGTGAGCTTGCTCAGAACAAAAGAACTCTGCTTCCTACGCACATGGACCATATCTAGTTCAACTCTGCTTAGGAAACTGACAAGAACAGTAGCTCCTATTCAGTCCAATACACTGTACATGCAGGGAACAGACGCGAGTGCTATTTGCACTGTGTATGGCATTTGGAGCACAATAGTGACTCTTCTTACCAGAAAACAACTCTTGCTCTTAGGACCAAAAACTGCATGTGACTCAAATCCATTTAGGAGTGGGAAACAAACGCGAGCTTGCCTTACAAGAAACACACTCTGCTTTAGAGAAAAGAGCACTCTTCTACTCTACTGTGTTTCCTATGGGGTCCAAACAGTGAGCTTGCTCAGAACAAAAGAACTGTGCTTCGTACACACACGGATCATATCTAGTTAAACTCTGCTTAGGAAACTGACAAGAACAGTAGCTGCTATTCAGTCCAATACACTGTACTTGCTGGGAACAGATGTGAGTGCTATTTGCACTGTGTATGGCATTTGGAGCACAATAGTGACTCTTCTTACCAGAAAATAACTCTTGCTCTTAGGACCAAAAACTGTCTGTGACTCAACTCCATTTAGGACTGGGAAACAAACGCTAGCTCGCCTTAAAAGAAACACACTCTGCTTTAGAGAAAAGAGCACTCTTCTACTCTACTGTGTTTCCTATAGGGCCAGAACAGTGAGCTTGCTCAGAACAAAAGAACTGTGCTTCCTACACACATGAACCATATCTAGTTCAACTCTGCTTAGGAAACTGACAAGAACAGTAGCTCCTATACAGTCCAATACACTGTACTTCTGGGAAGAGACGCCAGTGCTATTTGCACTGTGTATGGCAATGAGAGCGCAATAGTGACTTTCCTTACCAGAAAACAACTCTTGCTCGTAGGAACACAAACTGCATGTGATTCAACGCCACTTAGGACTGGGAAACAAATGCTAGCTCGCCTTACAAGAAACACTCTCTGCTTTTTAGAAAAGAGCACTCTTCTACTCTACTGTGTTTCCTATGGGGTCCAAACAGTGAGCTTGCTCAGAACAAAAGAACTGTGCTTCCTACACACAAGGACCATATCTAGTTCAACTCTGCTTAGGAAACTGACAAGAACAGTAGCTCCTATTCAGTCCAATACACTGTACATGCAGGGAACAGACGCGAGTGCTATTTGCACTGTGTATGGCATTTGGAGCACAATAGTGACTCTTCTTACCAGAAAACAACTCTTGCTCGTAGTACCAGAAACTGCATGGGATTCAACTCCATTTAGGACTGCAAAACAAAAGCTAGCTCGCCTTACAAGAAACACACTCTGCTTTAGAGAAAAGAGCACTCTTCTACTCTACTGTGTTTCCTATGGGGTGCAAACAGTGAGCTTGCTCAGAACAAAAGAACTGTGCTTCCTACACACACGGGCCATATCTAGTTCAACTCTGCTTAGGAAACAGACAAGAACAATACCACCTATTCAGTCCAATACACTGTACTTGCTGGGAACAGACGCGAGTGCTATTTGCACTGTGTATGACAATGGGTGCGCAATGTGACTTTCCTTACCAGAAAACAACTCTTGTTCGTAGGAACCGAAACTGCATGTGATTCAACTCCATTTAGGACTGTGAAACAAACGCTAGCTCGCCTTACAAGAAACACACTCTGCTTTAGAGAAAAGAGCACTCATCTACTCTACTGTGTTTCCTATAGGGCCAGAACAGTGAGCTTGCTCAGAACATAAGAACTGTTCTTCCTACACACACGGGCCATATCTAGCTCAACTCTGCTAAAGAAACTGACAAGAACAGTAGCTCCTCTTCAGTCCGATACACTGTACTTGCTGGGAACAGACGCGAGTGCTATTTGCACTGTGTATGGCAATGACAGCGCAATAGTGACTTTCCTTACCAGAAAACAACTCTTGCGCATAGGACAAAAAACTGCATGTGATTCAACTCCATTTAGGACTAGGAAACAAATGCTAGCTCGCCTTACAACAAACACTCTCTACTTTTTAGAAAAGAGCACTCTTCTACTCTACTGTGTTTCCTATGGGGTCCAAACAGTGAGCTTGCTCAGAACAAAAGAACTGTGCTTCCTACACACATGGACCATATCTAGTTCAACTCTGCTTAGGAAACTGACTAGAACAGTAGCTCCTATTCAGTCCAATACACTGTACATGCAGGGAACCTACGCGAGTGCTATTTGCACTGTGTATGGCATTTGGAGCACAATCGTGACTCTTCTTACCAGAAAACAACTCTTGCTCTTAGGACCCAAAACTGCATGTGACTCAACTCCATTTAGGACTGGGAAACAAACGCGAGCTCGCCTTACAAGAAACACACTCTGCTTTAGAGAAAAGAGCACTCTTCTACTCTACTGTCTTTCCTATGGGGTCCAAACAGTGAGCTTGCTCAGAACAAAAGAACTGTGCTTCCTACACACACGGATCATATAGTTAAACTCTGCTTAGGAAACTGACAAAAACAGTAGCTCCTATTCAGTCCAATACACTGTACTTGCTGGGAACAGATGCGAGTGCTATTTGCACTGTGTATGGAATTTGGAGCACAATAGTGACTCTTCTTACCAGAAAACAACTCTTGCTCGTAGGACCAAAAACTGTCTGTGACTCAACTCCATTTAGGACTGGGAAACAAACGCGAGCTCGCCTTACAAGAAACACACTCTGCTTTAGAGAAAAGAGCACTCTTCTACTCTACTGTGTTTCCTATAGGGCCAGAACAGTGAGCTTGCTCAGAACATAATAACTGTGCTTCCTACACACAATAACCATATGTAGTTCAACTTTGCTTAGGAAACTGACAAGAACAGTAGCTCCTATTCAGTCCAATACACTGTACTTGCTGGGAAAAACGCGAATGCTATTTGCCCTGTGTATGGCAATGGGAGAGCAATAGTGACTTTCCTTACCAGTAAACAACTCTTGTTCGAAGGACTAGAAACTGCATGTGATTCAACTCCATTTAGGACTAGGAAACAAACCCTAGCTCGCCTTACAAGAAACACACTCTGCTTTTCAGAAATGAGCACTCTTCTACTCTACTGTGTTACCTATGTGGTCCGAACAGTGAGCTTGCTCAGAACAAAAGAACTGTGCTTCCTACACACAAGGCCATATCTAGTTCAATTCGACTTAGGAACCTGACAAGAACAGTAGATCCTCTTCAGTCTAATACACTGTACTTGCTGGGAACAGACGCCAGTGCTATTTGTCATGTGTATGGCAATGGCAACACAATAGTGACTATTCTTACCATAAAACAACTCTTGCTCTTAGGACCAGAAACTGCATGTGATTCCACTCCATTTAGGCCTGGGAAACAAACGCTAGCTCGCCTTACAAGAAACACACTCTGCTTTTGAGAAAAGAGCACTCTTCTTCTCTACTGTGTTTTCTATGGGGTCCAAACAGTGAGCTTGCTCAGAACAAAAGAACTCTGCTTCCTACGAACATGGACCATATCTAGTTCAACTCTGCTTAGGAAACTGACAAGAACAGTAGCTCCTATTCAGTCCAATACACTGTACATGCAGGGAACAGACGCGAGTGCTATTTGCACTGTGTATGGCATTTGGAGCACAATAGTGACTCTTCTTACCAGAAAACAACTCTTGCTCTTAGGACCAAAAACTGCATGTGACTCAAATCCATTTAGGAGTGGGAAACAAACGCGAGCTCGCCTTACAAGAAACACACTCTGCTTTAGAGAAAGGAGCACTCTTCTACTCTACTGTGTTTCCTATGGGGTCCAAACAGTGAGCTTGCTCAGAACAAAAGAACTGTGCTTCCTACAAACACGGACCATATCTAGTTCAACTCTGCTTAGGAAACAGACAAGAACAATAGCACCTATTCAGTCCAATACACTGTACTTGCTGGGAACAGACGCAAGTGCTATTTGCACTGTGTATGGCAATGGGTACGCAATGTGACTTTCCTTACCAGAAAACAACTCTTGTTCGTAGGACCAGAAACTGCATGTGATTCAACTCCATTTAGGACTGCGAAACAAACGCTAGCTCGCCTTACAAGAAACACACTCTGCTTTAGAGAAAAGAGCACTCATCTACTCTACTGTGTTTCCTATAGGGCCAGAACAGTGAGCTTGCTCAGAACAAAAGAACTGTGCTTCCTACACACACGGATCATATCTAGTTCAACTCTGCTTAGGAAACTGACAAGAACAGTAGCTCCTATTCAGTCCAATACACTGTACTTGCTGGGAACAGATGCGAGTGCTATTTGCACTGTGTATGGCATTTGGAGCACAATAGTGACTCTTCTTACCAGAAAACAACTCTTGCTCGTAGTACCAGAAACTGCATGGGATTCAACTCCATTTAGGACTGCGAAACAAACGCTAGCTCGCCTTACAAGAAACACACTCTGCTTTAGAGAAAAGAGCACTCTTCTACTCTACTGTGTTTCCTATGGGGTCCAAACAGTTTGCTTGCGCAGAACATAAGAACTGTTCTTCCTACACACGGGCCATATCTAGCTCAACTCTGCTTAAGAAACTGACAAGAACAGTAGCTCCTCTTCACTCTGATACACTGTACTGGCTGGGAACAAACGCGAATGCTATTTGCACTGTGTATGGCAATGACAGCGCAATAGTGACTTTCCTTACCAGAAAACAACTCTTGCTCATAGGAACACAAACTGCATGTGATTCAACTCCATTTAGGACTGGGAAACAAATGCTAGCTCGCCTTACAAGAAACACTCTCTACTTTTTAGAAAAGAGCACTCTTCTACTCTACTGTGTTTCCTATGGGGTCCAAACAGTGAGCTTGCTCAGAACAAAAGAACTGTGCTTCCTACACACATGGACCATATCTAGTTCAACTCTGCTTAGGAAACTGACTAGAACAGTAGCTCCTATTCAGTCCAATACACTGTACATGCAGGGAACAGACGCGAGTGCTATTTGCACTGTGTATGGCATTTGGAGCACAATCGTGACTCTTATTACCAGAAAACAACTCTTGCTCTTAGGACCAAAAACTGCATGTGACTCAAATCCATTTAGGACTGGGAAACAAACACGATCTCGCCTTACAAGAAACACACTCTGCTTTAGAGAAAAGAGCACTCTTCTACTCTACTGTCTTTCCTATGGGGTCCAAACAGTGAGCTTGCTCAGAACAAAAGAACTGTGCTTCCTACACACACGGATCATATCTAGTTAAACTCTGCTTAGGAAACTGACAAAAACAGTAGCTCCTATTCATTCCAATACACTGTACTTGTTGGGAACAGATGCGAGTGCTATTTGCACTGTGTATGGCATTTGGAGCACAATAGTGACTCTTCTTACCAGAAAACAACTCTTGCTCGTAGGACCAAAAACTGTCTGTGACTCAACTCCATTTAGGACTGGGAAACAAATGCGAGCTCGCCTTACAAGAAACACACTCTCCTTTAGAGAAAAGAGCACTCTTCTACTCTACTGTGTTTCCTATAGGGCCAGAACAGTGAGCTTGCTCAGAACATAATAACTGTGCTTCCTACACACAATGACCATATGTAGTTCAACTTTGCTTAGGAAACTGACAAGAACAGTAGCTCCTATTCAGTCCAATACACTGTACTTGCTGGGAAAAACGCGAGTGCTATTTGCCCTGTGTATGGCAATGGGAGCGCAATAGTGACTTTCCTTACCAGTAAACAACTCTTGTTCGAAGGACTAGAAACTGCATGTGATTCAACTCCATTTAGGACTAGGAAACAAACCCTAGCTCGCCTTACAAGAAACACACTCTGCTTTTCAGAAATGAGCACTCTTCTACTCTACTGTGTTTCCTATGGGGTCCGAACAGTGAGCTTGCTCAGAACAAAAGAACTGTGCTTCCTACACACAAGGCCATATCTAGTTCAATTCTGCTTAGGAACCTGACAAGAACAGTAGATCCTCTTCAGTCTAATACACTGTACTTGCTGGGAACAGATGCCAGTGCTATTTGTCCTGTGTATGGCAATGGCAGCGCAATAGTGACTATTCTTACCATAAAACAACTCTTGCTCGTAGGACCAGAAACTGCATGTGATTCCACTCCATTTAGGCCTGGGAAACAAACGCTAGCTCGCCTTACAAGAAACACACTCTGCTTTTGAGAAAAGAGCACTCTTCTTCTCTACTGTGTTTCCATTAGGGCCAGAACAGTGAGCTTGCTCAGAACAAAAGAACTGTGCTTCCTACACACGGGTCATATCTAGTTCAACTCTGCTTAGGAAACTGACAAGAACATTAGCTCCTCTTCAGTCCGATACACTGTACTTGCTGGGAACAGACGCGAGTGCTATTTGCACTGTGTATGGCAATGGGAGCGCAATAGTGACTTTCCTTGCCATAAAACAACTCTTGCTCGTAGGACAGAAACTGCATGTGATTCAACTCCATTTAGGACTGGGAAACAAACGCTAGCTCGCCTTACAAGAAACACACTCTGATTTAGAGAAAAGAGCACTCTTCTACTCTACTGTGTTTCCTATGGGGTCCAAACAGTGAGCCTGCTCAGAACAAAAGAACTGTGCTTCCTACACACAAGGACCATATGTAGTTCGACTCTGCTTAGAAAACTGACAAGAACAGTAGCTCCTCTTCAGTCCGATACACTGTACTTGCTGCGAACAGACGCGAGTGCTATTTGCACTGTGTATGGCAAAGGGAGAGCAATAGTGACTTTCCTTACCAGAAAACAACTCTTGCTCGTATGACCACACACTGCATGTGATTCAACGCCATTTAGGACTGGGAAACAAATGCTAGATTGCCTTACAAGAAACACGCTCTGCTTCTGAGAAAAGAGCACTCTTTTACTCTACTGTGTTTCCTATGGGGTCCAAACAGTTAGCTTCCTCAGAACAAAAGAACTGTGCTTCCTACACACATCGACCATATCTAGTTCAACTCTGCTTAGGAAACTGACAAGAACAGTAGCTCCTCTTCAGTCCAATACACTGTACTTGCGGGTAAGATATGCGAGTGCTATTTGCACTGTGTATGGTAATTGGAGCACAATAGTGACTCGTCTTACCAGAAAACAACTCTTGCTCGTAGGACAAAAACTGCATGTGACTCAACTCCATTTAGGTCTGGGAAACAAATGCTAGCTCGCCTTACAAGAAACACACTCTGCTTTAGAGAAAAGAGCACTCTTCTACTCTACGGTGTTTCCTATGGGGTCCGAACAGTGAGCTTTCTCAGAACAAAAGAACTGTGCTTCCTACACACACAGCCATATATAGTTCAATTCTGCTTAGGAACCTGACAAGAACAGTAGCTCCTCTTCAGTCCAATATACTGTACTGCTGGGAACAGATGCCAGTGCTATTTGTCCTGTGTATGACAATGGCAGCGCAATAGTGACTATTCTTATCATAAAACAACTCTTGCTCGTAGGACCAGAAACTGCATGTGATTGAACTCCATTTAGGACTGGGAAACAAACGCTAGCTCGCCTTACAAGAAACACAATCTGCTTTAGAGAAAAGAGCACTCTTCTACTCTACTGTGTTTCCATTAGGGCCAGAACAGTGAGCTTGCTCAGAACAAAAGAACTGTGCTTCCTACACACGGGCCATATCTAGTTCAACTCTGCTTAGGAAACTGACAAGAACATTAGCTCCTCTTCAGTCCGATACACTGTACTTGCTGGGAACAGACGCGAGTGCTATTTGCACTGTGTATGGCAATGGGAGCGCAATAGTGACTTTCCTTACCATAAAACAACTCTTGCTCGTAGGACAGAAACTGCATGTGATTCAACTCCATTTAGGACTGGGAAACAAACGCTAGCTCGTCTTACAAGAAACACACTCTTATTTAGAGAAAAGAGCACTCTTCTACTCTACTGTGTTTCCTATGGGGTCCAAAGAGTGAGGTTGCTCAGAACAAAAGAACTGTGCTTCCTACACACAAGGACCATATGTAGTTCAACTCTGCTTAGGAAACTGACAAGAACAGTAGCTCCTATTCAGTCCAATACACTGTACTTGCTGGGAACAGACGCGAGTGCTATTTGCCCTGTGTATGGCAATGGCAGCACAATAGTGACTTTCCTTACCAGAAAACAACTCTTGTTCGTAGGACCAGAAACTGCATGTGATTCAACTCCATTTAGGACTAGGAAACAAACGCTAGCTCGCCTTACAAGAAACACACTCTGCTTTTGAGAAAAGGGCACTCTTCTACTCTACTGTGTTTCCTATAGGGCCAGAACAGTGAGCTTGCTCAGAACAAATGAACTGTGCTTCCTAGACACACGGGCCATATCTAGTTCAACTCTGCTTAGGAGACTGACAAGAACAGTAGCTCCTCTTCAGTCCTATACACTGTACTTGCTGGGAACAGACGCGAGTGCTATTTGCACTGTGTATGGCAATGAGAGCACAATAGTGGCTTTCCTTACCAGAAAACAACTCTTGCTCGTAGGACCAGAAACTGCATGTGATTCAACGCCATTTAGGACTGGGAAAAAAATGCTAGCTCGCCTTACAAGAAACACACTCTGCTTTTGAGAATAGAGCACTCTTCTACTCTACTGTGTTTCTTATAGGACCAAAACAGTGAGCTTGCTCAGAACAAAAGAACTGTGCTTCCTACACACACGGCCATATCTAGTTCAATTCTGCTTAGGAAACTGACAAGAAGAGTAGCTCCTCTTCAGTCCTATACACTGTACTTGCTGGGAACAGACGCGAGTGCTATTTGCACTGTGTATGGCAATGGGAGAGCAATAGTGACTTTCCTTACCAGAAAACAACTCTTGCTTGTAGGACCAGAAACTGCATGTGATTCAACTCCATTTAAAACTGGGAAACAAACGCTAGCTCGCCTTACAAGAAACACACTCTTCTTTTGAGAAAAGAGCACTCTTCTACTCTACTGTGTTTCCTATGGGGTCCAAACAGTGAGCGTGCTCAGAACAAAGAACTGTGCGTCCTACACACACGGACCATATCTAGTTCAACTCTGCTTAGGAAACTGATAAGAACAGTAGCTCCTCTTCAGTCCGATACACTGTACTTGCTGGAAACAGACGCGAGTGCTATTTGCACTGTGTATGGCAATGACAGCGCAATAGTGACTCTCCTTACCAGAAAACAAATCTTGCTCATAAGAACACAAACTGCATGTGATTCAACGCCATTTAGGAATTTGAAACAAATGCTAGCTCGCCTTACAAGAAACACACTCTGCTTCTGAGAACAGAGCACTCTTCTACTCTACTGTGTTTCCTATGGGGACCAAACAGTGAGCTTGCTCAGAACAAAGAACTGTGCTTCCTACACACATGGACCATATCTAGTTCAACTCTGCTTAGGAAACTGACAAGAACAGTAGCTCCTCTTCAGTCCGATACACTGTACTTGCTGAGAACAGACGCGAGTGCTATTTGCACTGTGTATGGCAAAGGGAGCACAATAGTGACTTTCCTTACCAGAAAACAACTCTTGCTCGTAGGACCAGAAACTGCATGTGACTCAACTCCATTTAGGACTGGGAAACAAATGATAGCTTGCCTTAAAAAAAACACACTCTGCTTTTGAGAAAAGAGCACTCTTCTACTCTACTGTGTTTCCTATGGGGTCCGAACAGTGAGCTTGCTCTGAACAAAAGAACTGTGCTTCCTACACACACGGCCATATCTAGTTCAATTCTGCTTAGGAAACTGACAAGAAGAGTAGCTCCTCTTCATTCTGATACACTGTACTTGCTGCTAACATACGCGAGTGCTATTTGCACTGTGTATGGCAAAGGGAGCGCAATAGTGACTTTCCTTACCAGAAAACAACTCTTGCTCGTAGGACCACACACTGCATGTGATTCAACGCCATTTAGGACTGGGAAACAAATGATAGCTCGCCTTACGAGAAACACGCTCTGCTTCTGAGAAAAGAGCACTCTTCTACTCTACTGTGTTTCCTATGGGGTCCAAACAGTGAGCTTCCTCAGAACAAAAGAACTGTGCTTCCTACACACATCGACCATATCTAGTTCAACTCTGCTTAGGAAACTGACAAGAACAGTAGCTCCTCTTCAGTCCAATACACTGTACTTGCGGGCAAGATATGCGAGTGCTATTTGCACTGTGTATGGTAATTGGAGCACAATAGTGACTCGTCTTACCAGAAAACAACTCTTGCTCGTAGGACAAAAACTGCATGTGACTCAACTCCATTTAGGTCTGGGAAACAAATGCTAGCTCGCCTTACAAGAAACACACTCTGCTTTAGAGAAAAGAGCACTCTTCTACTCTACTGTGTTTCCTATGGGGTCCGAACAGTGAGCTTTCTCAGAACAAAAGAACTGTGCTTCCTACACACACAGCCATATATAGTTCAATTCTGCTTAGGAACCTGACAAGAACAGTAGCTCCTCTTCAGTCCAATACACTGTACTGCTGGGAACAGATGCCAGTGCTATTTGTCCTGTGTATGACAATGGCAGCGCAATAGTGACTATTCTTATCATAAAACAACTCTTGCTCGTAGGACCAGAAACTGCATGTGATTCAACTCCATTTAGGACTGGGAAACAAACGCTAGCTCGCCTTACAAGAAACACAATCTGCTTTAGAGAAAAGAGCACTCTTCTACTCTACTGTGTTTCCATTAGGGCCAGAACATTGAGCTTGCTCAGAACAAAAGAACTGTGCTTCCTACACACGGGCCATATCTAGTTCAACTCTGCTTAGGAAACTGACAAGAACATTAGCTCCTCTTCAGTCCGATACACTGTACTTGCTGGGAACAGACGCGAGTGCTATTTGCACTGTGTATGGCAATGGGAGCGCAATAGTGACTTTCCTTACCATAAAACAACTCTTGCTCGTAGGACAGAAACTGCATGTGATTCAACTCCATTTAGGACTGGGAAACAAACGCTAGCTCGCCTTACAAGAAACACACTCTGATTTAGAGAAAAGAGCACTCTTCTACTCTACTGTGTTTCCTATGGGGTCCAAAGAGTGAGCTTGCTCAGAACAAAAGAACTGTGCTTCCTACACACAAGGACCATATGTAGTTCAACTCTGCTTAGGAAACTGACAAGAACAGTAGCTCCTATTCAGTCCAATACACTGTGCTTGCTGGGAACAGACGCGAGTGCTATTTGCACTGTGTATGGCATTTGGAGCGCAATAGTGACTCTTCTTACCAGAAAACAACTCTTGCTCGTAGGACCAAAAACTGCCTGTGACTCAACTCCATTTAGGACTGGGAAACAAACACGAGTTCGCCTTACAAGAAACACACTCTCCTTAGAGAAAAGAGCACTCTTCTACTCTACTGTGTTTCCTATAGGGCCAGAACATTGAGCTTGCTCAGAACATAATAACTGTGCTTCCTACACACACAGGCCATATCTAGTTCAACTCTGCTTAGGAAACTGACAAGAACAGTAGCTCCTCTTCAGTCTGATACATTGTACTTGCTGAGAGCAGACGCGAGTGCTACTTGCATTGTGTATGGGAATTGGAGCACAATAGTGACTCGTCTTACCAGAAAACAACTCTTGCTCGTAGGACAAAAAACCACATGTGACTCAACTCCATTTAGGACTGGGAAACAAACGCTAGCTCGCCTTACAAGAAACACACTCTGCTTTTGAGAAAAGGGCACTCTTCTACTCTACTGTGTTTCCTATAGGGCCAGAACAGTGAGCTTGCTCAGAACAAATGAACTGTGCTTCCTAGACACACGGGCCATATCTAGTTCAACTCTGCTTAGGAGACTGACAAGAACAGTAGCTCCTCTTCAGTCCTATACACTGTACTTGCTGGGAACAGACGCGAGTGCTATTTGCACTGTGTATGGCAATGAGAGCACAATAGTGGCTTTCCTTACCAGAAAACAACTCTTGCTCGTAGGACCAGAAACTGCATGTGATTCAACGCCATTTAGGACTGGGAAAAAAATGCTAGCTCGCCTTACAAGAAACACACTCTGCTTTTGAGAATAGAGCACTCTTCTACTCTACTGTGTTTCTTATAGGACCAAAACAGTGAGCTTGCTCAGAACAAAAGAACTGTGCTTCCTACACACACGGCCATATCTAGTTCAATTCTGCTTAGGAAACTGACAAGAAGAGTAGCTCCTCTTCAGTCCTATACACTGTACTTGCTGGGAACAGACGCGAGTGCTATTTGCACTGTGTATGGCAATGGGAGAGCAATAGTGACTTTCCTTACCAGAAAACAACTCTTGCTTGTAGGACCAGAAACTGCATGTGATTCAACTCCATTTAAAACTGGGAAACAAACGCTAGCTCGCCTTACAAGAAACACACTCTTCTTTTGAGAAAAGAGCACTCTTCTACTCTACTGTGTTTCCTATGGGGTCCAAACAGTGAGCGTGCTCAGAACAAAGAACTGTGCGTCCTACACACACGGACCATATCTAGTTCAACTCTGCTTAGGAAACTGATAAGAACAGTAGCTCCTCTTCAGTCCGATACACTGTACTTGCTGGAAACAGACGCGAGGGCTATTTGCACTGTGTATGGCAAAGGGAGCACAATAGTGACTTTCCTTACCAGAAAACAACTCTTGCTCGTAGGACCAGAAACTGCATGTGACTCAACTCCATTTAGGACTGGGAAACAAATGATAGCTTGCCTTAAAAAAAACACACTCTGCTTTTGAGAAAAGAGCACTCTTCTACTCTACTGTGTTTCCTATGGGGTCCGAACAGTGAGCTTGCTCTGAACAAAAGAACTGTGCTTCCTACACACACGGCCATATCTAGTTCAATTCTGCTTAGGAAACTGACAAGAAGAGTAGCTCCTCTTCATTCTGATACACTGTACTTGCTGCTAACATACGCGAGTGCTATTTGCACTGTGTATGGCAAAGGGAGCGCAATAGTGACTTTCCTTACCAGAAAACAACTCTTGCTCGTAGGACCACACACTGCATGTGATTCAACGCCATTTAGGACTGGGAAACAAATGATAGCTCGCCTTACAAGAAACACGCTCTGCTTCTGAGAAAAGAGCACTCTTCTACTCTACTGTGTTTCCTATGGGTTCCAAACAGTGAGCTTCCTCAGAACAAAAGAACTGTGCTTCCTACACACATCGACCATATCTAGTTCAACTCTGCTTAGGAAACTGACAAGAACAGTAGCTCCTCTTCAGTCCAATACACTGTACTTGCGGGCAAGATATGCGAGTGCTATTTGCACTGTGTATGGTAATTGGAGCACAATAGTGACTCGTCTTACCAGAAAACAACTCTTGCTCGTAGGACAAAAACTGCATGTGACTCAACTCCATTTAGGTCTGGGAAACAAATGCTAGCTCGCCTTACAAGAAACACACTCTGCTTTAGAGAAAAGAGCACTCTTCTACTCTACTGTGTTTCCTATGGGGTCCGAACAGTGAGCTTTCTCAGAACAAAAGAACTGTGCTTCCTACACACACAGCCATATATAGTTCAATTCTGCTTAGGAACCTGACAAGAACAGTAGCTCCTCTTCAGTCCAATACACTGTACTGCTGGGAACAGATGCCAGTGCTATTTGTCCTGTGTATGACAATGGCAGCGCAATAGTGACTATTCTTATCATAAAACAACTCTTGCTCGTAGGACCAGAAACTGCATGTGATTCAACTCCATTTAGGACTGGGAAACAAACGCTAGCTCGCCTTACAAGAAACACAATCTGCTTTAGAGAAAAGAGCACTCTTCTACTCTACTGTGTTTCCATTAGGGCCAGAACATTGAGCTTGCTCAGAACAAAAGAACTGTGCTTCCTACACACGGGCCATATCTAGTTCAACTCTGCTTAGGAAACTGACAAGAACATTAGCTCCTCTTCAGTCCGATACACTGTACTTGCTGGGAACAGACGCGAGTGCTATTTGCACTGTGTATGGCAATGGGAGCGCAATAGTGACTTTCCTTACCATAAAACAACTCTTGCTCGTAGGACAGAAACTGCATGTGATTCAACTCCATTTAGGACTGGGAAACAAACGCTAGCTCGCCTTACAAGAAACACACTCTGATTTAGAGAAAAGAGCACTCTTCTACTCTACTGTGTTTCCTATGGGGTCCAAAGAGTGAGCTTGCTCAGAACAAAAGAACTGTGCTTCCTACACACAAGGACCATATGTAGTTCAACTCTGCTTAGGAAACTGACAAGAACAGTAGCTCCTATTCAGTCCAATACACTGTGCTTGCTGGGAACAAACGCGAGTGCTATTTGCACTGTGTATGGCATTTGGAGCGCAATAGTGACTCTTCTTACCAGAAAACAACTCTTGCTCGTAGGACCAAAAACTGCCTGTGACTCAACTCCATTTAGGACTGGGAACCAAACACGAGTTCGCCTTACAAGAAACACACTCTCCTTAGAGAAAAGAGCACTCTTCTACTCTACTGTGTTTCCTATAGGGCCAGAACATTGAGCCTGCTCAGAACATAATAACTGTGCTTCCTACACACACAGGCCATATCTAGTTCAACTCTGCTTAGGAAACTGACAAGAACAGTAGCTCCTCTTCAGTCTGATACATTGTACTTGCTGAGAGCAGACGCGAGTGCTACTTGCATTGTGTATGGGAATTGGAGCACAATAGTGACTCGTCTTACCAGAAAACAACTCTTGCTCGTAGGACAAAAAACTACATGTGACTCAACTCCATTTAGGACTGGGAAACAAACGTGAGCTCGCCTTACAAGAAACACACTCTGCTTTTGAGAAAAGGGCACTCTTCTACTATACTGTGTTTCCTATAGGGCCAGAACAGTGAGCTTGCTCAGAACAAATGAACTGTGCTTCCTAGACACACGGGCCATATCTAGTTCAACTCTGCTTAGGAGACTGAAAAGAACAGTAGCTCCTCTTCAGTCCTATACACTGTACTTGCTGGGAACAGACGCGAGTGCTATTTGCACTGTGTATGGCAATGGGAGAGCAATAGTGACTTTCCTTACCAGAAAACAACTCTTGCTTGTAGGACCAGAAACTGCATGTGATTCAACTCCATTTAGGACTGGGAAACAAACGCTAGCTCGCCTTACAAGAAACACACTCTTCTTTTGAGAAAAGAGCACTCTTCTACTCTACTGTGTTTCCTATGGGGTCCAAACAGTGAGCTTGCTCAGAACAAAGAACTGTGCTTCCTACACACATGGACCATATCTAGTTCAACTCTGCTTAGGAAACTGATAAGAACAGTAGCTCCTCTTCAGTCCGATACACTGTACTTGCTGGAAACAGACACGAGTGCTATTTGCACTGTGTATGGCAATGACAGCGCAATAGTGACTCTCCTTACCAGAAAACAACTCTTGCTCATAGGAACACAAACTGCATGTGATTCAACCCCATTTAGGACTGGGAAACAAATGCTAGCTCGCCTTACAAGAAATACACTCTGCTTCTGAGAAAAGAGCACTCTTCTACTCTACTGTGTTTCCTATGGGGTCCAAACAGTGAGCTTGCTCAGAACAAAGAACTGTGCTTCCTACACACATGGACCATATCTAGTTCAACTCTGCTTAGGAAACTGACAAGAACAGTAGCTCCTCTTCAGTCCGATACACTGTACTTGCTGGGAACAGACGCGAGAGCTATTTGCACTGTGTATGGCAAAGGGAGCACAATAGTGACTTTCCTTACCAGAAAACAACTCTTGCTCGTAGGACCAGAAACTGCATATGACTCAACTCCATTTAGGACTGGGAAACAAATGATAGCTTGCCTTAAAAAAAACACACTCTGCTTTTGAGAAAAGAGCACTCTTCTACTCTACTTTTTTTCCTATGGGGTCTGAACAGTGAGCTTGCTCAGAACAAAAGAACTGTGCTTCCTACACACACGGCCATATCTAGTTCACTTCTGCTTAGGAAACTGACAAGAAGAGTAGCTCCTCTTCAGTCCGATACACTGTACTTGCTGCGAACATACGCGAGTGCTATTTGCACTGTGTATGGCAAAGGGAGCGCAATAGTGACTTTCCTTACCAGAAAACAACTCTTGCTCGTAGGACCACACACTGCATGTGATTCAACGCCATTTAGGACTGGGAAACAAATGCTAGCTTGCCTTACAAGAAACACGCTCTGCTTCTGAGAAAAGAGCACTCTTCTACTCTACTGTGTTTCCTATAGGGTCCAAACAGTGAGCTTCCTCAGAACAAAAGAACTGTGCTTCCTACACACATCGACCTATCTAGTTCAACTCTGCTTAGGAAACTGACAAGAACAGTAGCTCCTCTTCAGTCCAATACACTGTACTTGCGGGCAAGATATGCGAGTGCTATTTGCACTGTGTATGGTAATAGGAGCACAATAGTGACTCGTCTTACCAGAAAACAACTCTTGCTCGTAGGACAAAAACTGCATGTGACTCAACTCCATTTAGGTCTGGGAAACAAATGCTAGCTCGCCTTACAAGAAACACACTCTGCTTTAGAGAAAAGAGCACTCTTCTACTCTACTGTGTTTCCTATGGGGTCCGAACAGTGAGCTTTCTCAGAACAAAAGAACTGTGCTTCCTACACACACAGCCATATATAGTTCAATTCTGCTTAGGAACCTGACAAGAACAGTAGCTCCTCTTCAGTCCAATATACTGTACTGCTGGGAACAGATGCCAGTGCTATTTGTCCTGTGTATGACAATGGCAGCACAATAGTGACTATTCTTATCATAAAACAACTCTTGCTCCTAGGACCAGAAACTGCATGTGATTCAACTACATTTAGGACTGGGAAACAAACGCTAGCTCGCCTTACAAGAAACACAATCTGCTTTAGAGAAAAGAGCACTCTTCTACTCTACTGTGTTTCCATTAGGGCCAGAACAGTGAGCTTGCTCAGAACAAAAGAACTGTGCTTCCTACACACGGGCCATATCTAGTTCAACTCTGCTTAGGAAACTGACAAGAACATTAGCTCCTCTTCAGTCCGATACACTGTACTTGCTGGGAACAGACGCGAGTGCTATTTGCACTGTGTATGGCAATGGGAGCGCAATAGTGACTTTCCTTACCATAAAACAACTCTTGCTCGTAGGACAGAAACTGCATGTGATTCAACTCCATTTAGGACTGGGAAACAAACGCTAGCTCGCCTTACAAGAAACACACTCTGATTTAGAGAAAAGAGCACTCTTCTACTCTACTGTGTTTCCTATGGGGTCCAAAGAGTGAGCTTGCTCAGAACAAAAGAACTGTGCTTCCTACACACAAGGACCATATGTAGTTCAACTCTGCTTAGGAAACTGACAAGAACAGTAGCTACTATTCAGTCCAATACACTGTACTTGCTGGGAAAAGACGCGAGTGCTATTTGCCCTGTGTATGGCAATGGCAGCACAATAGTGACTTTCCTTACCAGAAAACAACTCTTGTTCGTAGGACCAGAAACTGCATGTGATTCAACTCCATTTAGGACTAGGAAACAAACGCTAGCTCGCCTTAGAAGAAACACACTCTGCTTTAGAGAAAAGAGCACTCTTCTACTCTACTGTGTTTCCTATAGGGCTAGAACAGTGACCTTGCTCAGAATATAAGAACTGTGCTTTCTACACACACGGTCCTTATCTAGTTCAACTCTGCTTAGGAAACTGACAAGAACAGTAGCTCCTCTTCAGTCCGATACACTGTACTTGCTGGGAACAGACACGAGTGCTATTTGCACTGTGTATGGCATTTGGAGCGCAATAGTGACTCTTCTAACCAGAAAACAACTCTTGCTCGTAGGACCAAAAACTGTCTGTGACTCAACTCCATTTAGGACTGGGAAACAAACGTGTGCTTGCCTTACAAGAAACACAATCTGCTTTAGAGAAAAGAACACTCTTCTACTCTACTGTGTTTCCTACAGGGCCAGAACAGTGAGCTTGCTCAGAACAAAAGAACTGTGCTTCCTACACACACGGGCCATATCTAGTTCAACTCTGCTTAGGAAACTGACAAGAACAGTAGCTCCTCTTCAGTCCGATACACTGTTCTTGCTGAGAACAGACGCGAGTGCTATTTGAACTGTGAATCGCAATTGGAGCACAATATTGACTCGTCTTACCAGAAAACAACTCTTGCTCATAGGACAAAAAACTGCATTTGACTCAACTCCATTTATGACTATGAAACAAACTCTAGCTCGCCTTACGAGAAACACACTCTGCTTTTGAGAAAAGAGCACTCTTCTACTCTACTGTGTTTCCTATAAGGCCAGAACAGTGAGCTTGCTCAGAACAAATGAACTGTGCTTCCTAGACACACGGGCCATATCTAGTTCAACTCTGCTTAGGAAACTGAGAAGAACAGTAGCTCCTCTTCAGTCCAATACACTGTACTTGCTGGGAACAGGTGCCAGTGCTATTTGCACTGTGTATGGCAATGGGAGCGCAATAGTGACTATCCTTACCAGAAAACAACTCTTGCTCGTTGGACCAGAAACTGCATGTGATTCAACGCCATTTAGGACTGGGAAACAAACGCTAGCTCGCCTTACAAGAAACACACTCTGCTTTAGAGAAAAGAGCACTCTTCTACTCTACTGTGTTTCCTATGGGGTCCAAACAGTGAGCTTGCTCAGAACAAAAGAACTGTGCTTCCTACACACAAGGACCATATGTAGTTCAACTCTGCTTAGAAAACTGACAAGAACAGTAGCTCCTCTTCAGTCCGATACACTGTACTTGCTGGGAACAGACGCGAGTGCTATTTGCACTGTGTATGGCAAAGGGAGCGCAATAGTGACTTTCCTTACCAGAAAACAACTCTTGCTCGTAGGACCAGAAACTGCATGTGATTCACCTCCATTTAGGACTGGGAAACAAACGATAGCTTGCCTTACAAAAAACACACTCTGCTTTTGAGAAAAGAGCACTCTTCTACTCTACTGTGTTTCCTTTTGGGTCCGAACAGTGAGCTTGCTCAGAACAAAAGAACTGTGCTTCTTATACACACGGCCATATCTAGTTCAATTCTGCTTAGGAACCTGACAAGAAAAGTAGATCCTCTTCAGTCCAATACACTGTAGTTGCTGCGAACAGATGCCAGTGCTCTTTGTCCTTTGTATGGCAATGGCAGCGCAATAGTGAATCTTCTTACCAGAAAACAACCTTTGCTCCTAGTACCAGAAACTGCATGGGATTCAACTCCATTTAGGACTGCGGAACAAATGATAGCTCGCCATACAAGAAACACACTCTGCTTTAGAGAAAAGAGCACTCTTCTACTCTACTGTGTTTCCTATTGGGTCCAAACAGTGTGCTTGCTCAGAACAAAAGAACTGTGCTTCCTACACACACGGACCATATGTAGTTCAACTCTGCTTAGGAAACTGACAAGAACAGTAGCTCCTCTTCAATCCGATACACTGTACTTGTTGGGAACAGACGCGAGTGCTATTTGCACTGTGTATGGCAATGACAGCGCAATAGTGACTCTCCTTACCAGAAAACAACTCTTGCTCGTAGGAACACAAACTGCATGTGATTCAACGCCATTTAGGACTGGGAAACAAATGTTAGCTTACCTTACAAGAAACACTCTCTAATTTTTAGGAAAGAGCACTCTTCTACTCTACTGTGTTTCCTATGGGTTCCAAACAGTGAGCTTGCTCAGAACAAAAGAACTGTGCTTCCTAAACACATGGACCATATCTAGTTCAACTCTGCTTAGGAAACTGACAAGAACAGTAGCTCCTATTCAGTCCAATACACTGTACATGCTGGGAACAGACGCGAGTGCTATTTGCACTGTGTATGGCATTTAGAGCACAATAGTGACTCTTCTTACCAGAAAACAACTGTTGCTCATAGGACCAAAAACTGCATGTGACTCAAATCCATTTAGGACTGGGAAACAAACGCGAGCTTGCCTTACAAGAAACACACTCTGCTTTATAGAAAAGAGCACTCTTCTACTCTACTGTGTTTCCTATAAGGCCAGACAGTGAGCTTGCTCAGAACATAATAACTGTGCTTCCTAAACACAAGGGCCATATGTAGTTCAACTCTGCTTAGGAAACTGAGAAGAACAGTAGCTCCTCTTCAGTCTGATACACTGTACTTGCTGGGAACAGACGCGAGTGCTATTTGCACTGTATATGGCAAAGGGAGCACAATAGTGACTTTCCTTACTAGAAAACAACTCTTGCCCATAGGACCAGAAACTGCATGTGATTCAACTCCACTTAGGACTGGGAAACAAACGATAGCTTGCCTTACAAAAAACACACTCTGCTTTTGAGAAAAGAGCACTCTTCTACTCTACTGTGTTTCCTTTTGGGTCCGAACAGTGAGCTTGCTCAGAACAAAAGAACTGTGCTTCCTACACACACGGCCATATCTAGTTCAATTCTGCTTAGGGACCTGACAAGAACAGTAGATCCTCTTCAGTCCAATACACTGTAGTTGCTGCGAACAGATGCCAGTGCTATTTGTCCTGTGTATGGCAATGGCAGCGCAATAGTGAATCTTCTTACCAGAAAACAACTCTTGCTCATAGGCCAAAAACTGCATGTGACTCAAATCCATTCAGGACTGGGAAACAAACGCTAGGTTGCCTTACAAGAAACACACTCAGCTTTAGAGAAAAGAGCACTCTTCTACTCTACTGTGTTTCCTATGGGGTCCAAAGAGTGAGCTTGCTCAGAACAAAAGAACTGTGCTTCCTACACACACGGACCATATGTAGTTCAACTCTGCTTAGGAAACTGACAAGAACAGTAGCTCCTCTTCAGTCCGATACACTGTACTTGCTGGGAACAGACGCGAGTGCTATTTGCACTGTGTATGGCAATGACAGCGCAATAGTGACTCTCCTTACCAGAAAACAACTCTTGCTCGTAGGAACACAAACTGCATGTGATTCAACGCCATTTAGGACTGGGAAACAAATGCTAGCTCGCCTTACAAGAAACACTCTCTGCTTTTTAGAAAAGAGCACTCTTCTACTCTACTGTGTTTCTAATGTGGTCAAAACAGTGAGCTTGCTCAGAACAAAGAACTGTTCTTCCTACACACAGGTACCATATCTAGATCAACTCTGCTTAGGAAACTGACAAGAACAGTAGCTCCTATTCAGTCCAATACACTGTACATGCTGGGAACAGACGCGAGGGCTATTTGCACTGTGTATGGCATTTGGAGCACAATAGTGACTCTTCTTACCAGAAAACAACTCTTGCTCATAGGATGAAAAACTGCATGTGACTCAAATGCATTTAGGACTAGGAAACAAACGTGAGCTCGCCTTACAAGAAACACTCTCTGCTTTATAGAAAAGAGCACTCTTCTACTCTACTGTGTTTCCTAAAGGGCCAGAACAGTGAGCTTGCTCAGAACATAATAACTGTGCTTCCTAAACACACGGGCCATATCTAGTTCAACTCTGCTTAAAAAACTGACAAGAACAGTAGCTCCTCTTCAGGCTGATACACTGTACTTGCTGGGAACAGACGCAAGTGCTATTTGCACTGTGTATGGCAAAGGGAGCGCAATAGTGACTTTCCTTACCAGAAAACAACTCTTGCTCGTAGGACCAGAAACTGCATGTGATTCAACTCCATTTAGGACTGGGAAACAAACTATAGCTTGCCTTACAAGAAACACACTCTGCTTTTGAGAAAAGAGCACTCTTCTACTCTACTGTGTTTCCTTTTGGGTCCGAACAGTGAGCTTGCTCAGAACAAAAGAACTGTGCTTCCTACACACACGGCCATATCTAGTTCAATTCTGCTTAGGAACCTGACAAGAAAAGTAGATCCTCTTCAGTCCAATACACTGTAGTTGCTGCGAACAGATGCCAGTGCTCTTTGTCCTGAGTATGGCAATGGCAGCGCAATAGTGAATCTTCTTACCAGAAAACAACTCTTGCTCATAGGACCAAAAACTGCATGTGACTCAAATCCATTTAGGACTGGGAAACAAACGCGAGCTCGCCTTACAAGAAACACACTCTGCTTTATAGAAAAGAGCACTCTTCTACTCTACTGTGTTTCCTATAGGGCCAGAAGAGTGAGCTTGCTCAGAACATAATAACTGTGCTTCCTAAACACACGGGCCATATCTAGTTCAACTCTGCTTAGGAAACTGACAAAAACAGTAGCTCCTCTTCAATCCAATACACTGTACTTGCTGGGAACAGACGTGAGTGCTATTTGCACTGTGTATGGTAATGGGAGCGCAATAGTGACTTTCCTTGCCAGAAAACAACTCTTGCTCGTAGGACCAGAAACTGCATGTCATTCAACTCCATTTAGGACTGGGAAACAAACGATAGCTTGCCTTACAAAAAACACACTCTGCGTTTGAGAAAAGAGCACTCTTCTACTCTACTGTGTTTTTTTTTTTGGGTCTGAACAGTGAGCTTGCTCAGGACAAAAGAACTGTGCTTCCTACACACACGGCCATATCTAGTTCAATTCTGCTTAGGAACCTGACAAGAACAGTAGATGCTCTTCAGTTCAAAACACTGTAGTTGCTGGGAACAGATGCCAGTGCTATTTGTCCTGTGTATGGCAATGGCAGCACAATAATGAATCTTCTTACCATAAAACAACTCTTGCTTGTAGAACCAGAAACTGCATGTGATTCCACTCCATTTAGGACTGGGAAACAAACGCTAGCTCGCCTTACAAGAAACACACTCTGCTTTTGAGAAAAGAGCACTCTTCTACTCTACTGTGTTTCCTATGGGGTCCAAACAGTGAGCTTGCTCAGAACAAAAGAACTGTGCTTCCTACACACATGGACCATATCTAGTTCAACTCTGCTAGGGAAACTGACAAGAACAGTAGCTCCTATTCAGTCCAATACACTGTACATGGTGGGAACAGACGCGAGTGCTGTTTGCACTGTGTATGGCATTTGGAGGGCAATAGTGACTCTTCTTACCAGAAAACAACTCTTGCTCATAGGACCAAAAACTGTCTGTGACTCAACTCCATTTAGGACTGGGAAACAAACGCGAGCTCGCCTTACAAGAAACACACTCTGCTTTAGAGAAAAGAGCACTCTTCTACTCTACTGTGTTTCCTATAGGGCCAGAACAGTGAGCTTGCTCCGAACAAAAGAACTGTGCTTCCTACACACATGGACCATATCTAGTTCAACTCTGCTTAGTAAACTGACAAGAACAGTAGCTCCTCTTCAGTCCAATACACTGTACTTCTGGGAAGAGACGCCAGTGCTATTTGCACTGTGTATGGCTATGAGAGCACAATAGTGACTTTCCTTACCAGAAAACAACTCTTGCTCGTAGGAACACAAACTGCATGTGATTCAACGCCACTTAGGACTGGGAAACAAATGCTAGCTCACCTTACAAGAAACACTCTCTGCTTTTTAGAAAAGAGCACTCTTCTACTCTACTGTGTTTCCTATGGGGTCCAAACAGTGAGCTTGCTCAGAACAAAAGAACTGTGCTTCCTACACACATGGAACATATCTAGTTCAACTCTGCTTAGGAAACTGACAAGAACAGTAGCTCCTATTCAGTCCAATACACTGTACATGGTGGGAACAGACGCGAGTGCTATTTGCACTGTGTATGGCATTTGGAGCACAATAGTGACTCTTCTTACCAGAAAACAACTCATGCTCGTACGACCAAAAACTGTCTGTGACTCAACTCCATTTAGGACTGGGAAACAAATGCGAGCTCGCCTTACAAGAAACACACTCTGCTTTAGAGAAAAGAGCACTCTTCTACTCTACTGTGTTTCCTATAGGGCCAGAACAGTGAGCTTGCTCAGAACATAATAACTGTGCTTCCTACACACAAGGACCATATGTAGTTCAACTCTTCTTAGGAAACTGACAAGAACAGTAGCTTCTATTCAGTCCAATACACTGTACTTGCTGGGAAAAGACGCGAGTGCTATTTGCCCTGTGTATGGCAATGGGAGCGCAATAGTGACTTTCCTTAACAGAAAACAACTCTTGTTCGTAGGACTAGAAACTGCATGTGATTCAACTCCATTTAGGACTAGGAAACAAACCCTAGCTCGCCTTACAAGAAACACACTCTGCTTTTCAGAAATGAGCACTCTTCTACTCTACTGTGTTTCCTATGGGGTCCGAACAGTGAGCTTGCTCAGAACAAAAGAACTGTGCTTCCTACACAAACGGCCATATCTAGTTCAATTCTGCTTAGGAACCTGACTAGAACAGTAGATCCTCTTCAGTCTAATACACTGTACTTGCTGGGAACAGACGCCAGTGCTATTTGTCCTGTGTATGGCAATGGGAGCGCAATAGTGACTATTCTTACCATAAAACAACTCTTGCTCGTAGGACCAGAAACTGCATGTGATTCCACTCCATTTAGGCCTGGGAAACAAACGCGAGCTCGCCTTACAAGAAACACACTCTGCTTTTGAGAAAAGAGCACTCTTCTACTCTACTGTGTTTTCTATTGGGTCCAAACAGTGAGCTTGCTCAGAACAAAAGAACTGTGCTTCCTACACACATGGACCATATGTAGTTCAACTCTGCTTAGGAAACTGACAAGAACAGTAGCTTCTCTTCAGTCCAATACACTGTACATGGTGAGTCAGAAGCGAGTGCTATTTGCACTGTGTATGGCATTTGGAGCGCAATAGTGACTCTTCTTACCAGAAAACAACTCTTGCTCGTAGGACCAAAACCTGTCTGTGACTCAACTCCATTTAGGACTGGGAAACAAACGCAAGCTTGCCTTACAAGAAACACACTCTGCTTTAGAGAAAAGAGCACTCTTCTACTCTAATGTGATTTCTATAGGGTAGAACAGTGAGCTTGCTCAGAACAAAAGAACTGTGCTTCCTACACACATGGACCATATCTAGTTCAACTCTGCTTAGTAAACTGACAAGAACAGTAGCTCCTCTTCAGTCCAATACACTGTACTTGCTGGGAAGAGACGCCAGTGCTATTTGCACTGTGTATGGCAATGAGAGCGCAATAGTGACTTTCCTTACCAGAAAACACCTCTTGCTCGTAGGAACACAAACTGCATGTGATTCAATGCCACTTAGGACTGGGAAACAAATGCTAGCTCGCCTTACAAGAAACACTCTCTGCTTTTTAGAAAAGAGCACTCTTCTACTCTACTGTGTTTCCTATGGGGTACAAACAGTGTGCTTGCTCAGAACAAAAGAACTGTGCTTCCTACACACATGGACCATATCTAGTTCAACTCTGCTTAGGAAACTGACAAGAACAGTAGCTCCTATTCAGTCCAATACACTGTACATGCCTGGAACAGACGCGAGTGCTATTTGCACTGTGTATGGCATTTGGAGCACAATAGTGACTCTTCTTACCAGAAAACAACTCTTGCTCATAGTACCAGAAACTGCATTGGATTCACTCCATTTAGGACTGCGAAACAAACGCTAGCTCGCCTTACAAGAAACACACTCTGCTTTAGAGAAAAGAGCACTCATCTACTCTACTGTGTTTCCTATAGGGCCAGAACAGTGAGCTTGCTCAGAACAAAAGAACTGTGCTTCCTACACACATGGACCATATCTAGTTCAACTCTGCTTAGTAAACTGACAAGAACAGTAGCTCCTCTTCAGTCCAATACACTGTACTTCTGGGAAGAGACGCCAGTGCTATTTGCACTGTGTATTGCAATGAGAGCGCAATAGTGACTTTCCTTACCAGAAAGCAACTCTTGCTCGTAGGAACACAAACTGCATGTGATTCAACGCCACTTAGGACTGGGAAACAAATGCTAGCTCGCCTTACAAAAAACACTCTCTGCTTTTTAGAAAAGAGCACTCTTCTACTCTACTGTGTTTCCTATGGGGTCCAAACAGTGAGCTTGCTCAGAACAAAAGAACTGTGCTTTTTACACACATGGACCATATCTAGTTCAACTCTGCTTAGGAAACTGACAAGAACAGTAGCTCCTCTTCAGTCCAATACACTGTACTTCTGGGAAGAGACGCCAGTGCTATTTGCACTGTGTATGGCTATGAGAGCACAATAGTGACTTTCCTTACCAGAAAACAACTCTTGCTCGTAGGAACACAAACTGCATGTGATTCAACGCCACTTAGGACTGGGAAACAAATGCTAGCTCACCTTACAAGAAACACTCTCTGCTTTTTAGAAAAGAGCACTCTTCTACTCTACTGTGTTTCCTATGGGGTCCAAACAGTGAGCTTGCTCAGAACAAAAGAACTGTGCTTCCTACACACATGGAACATATCTAGTTCAACTCTGCTTAGGAAACTGACAAGAACAGTAGCTCCTATTCAGTCCAATACACTGTACATGGTGGGAACAGACGCGAGTGCTATTTGCACTGTGTATGGCATTTGGAGCACAATAGTGACTCTTCTTACCAGAAAACAACTCATGCTCGTACGACCAAAAACTGTCTGTGACTCAACTCCATTTAGGACTGGGAAACAAATGCGAGCTCGCCTTACAAGAAACACACTCTGCTTTAGAGAAAAGAGCACTCTTCTACTCTACTGTGTTTCCTATAGGGCCAGAACAGTGAGCTTGCTCAGAACATAATAACTGTGCTTCCTACACACAAGGACCATATGTAGTTCAACTCTGCTTAGGAAACTGACAAGAACAGTAGCTTCTATTCAGTCCAATACACTCTACTTGCTGGGAAAAGACGCGAGTGCTATTTGCCCTGTGTATGGCAATGGGAGCGCAATAGTGACTTTCCTTACCAGAAAACAACTCTTGTTCGTAGGACTAGAAACTGCATGTGATTCAACTCCATTTAGGACTAGGAAACAAACCCTAGCTCGCCTTACAAGAAACACACTCTGCTTTTCAGAAATGAGCACTCTTCTACTCTACTGTGTTTCCTATGGGGTCCGAACAGTGAGCTTGCTCAGAACAAAAGAACTGTGCTTCCTACACAAACGGCCATATCTAGTTCAATTCTGCTTAGGAACCTGACTAGAACAGTAGATCCTCTTCAGTCTAATACACTGTACTTGCTGGGAACAGACGCCAGTGCTATTTGTCCTGTGTATGGCAATGGGAGCGCAATAGTGACTATTCTTACCATAAAACAACTCTTGCTCGTAGGACCAGAAACTGCATGTGATTCCACTCCATTTAGGCCTGGGAAACAAACGCGAGCTCGCCTTACAAGAAACACACTCTGCTTTTGAGAAAAGAGCACTCTTCTACTCTACTGTGTTTTCTATGGGGTCCAAACAGTGAGCTTGCTCAGAACAAAAGAACTGTGCTTCCTACACACATGGACCATATGTAGTTCAACTCTGCTTAGGAAACTGACAAGAACAGTAGCTTCTCTTCAGTCCAATACACTGTACATGGTGAGTCAGAAGCGAGTGCTATTTGCACTGTGTATGGCATTTGGAGCGCAATAGTGACTCTTCTTACCAGAAAACAACTCTTGCTCGTAGGACCAAAACCTGTCTGTGACTCAACTCCATTTAGGACTGGGAAACAAACGCAAGCTTGCCTTACAAGAAACACACTCTGCTTTAGAGAAAAGAGCACTCTTCTACTCTAATGTGTTTTCTATAGGGTAGAACAGTGAGCTTGCTCAGAACAAAAGAACTGTGCTTCCTACACACATGGACCATATCTAGTTCAACTCTGCTTAGTAAACTGACAAGAACAGTAGCTCCTCTTCAGTCCAATACACTGTACTTGCTGGGAAGAGACGCCAGTGCTATTTGCACTGTGTATGGCAATGAGAGCGCAATAGTGACTTTCCTTACCAGAAAACACCTCTTGCTCGTAGGAACACAAACTGCATGTGATTCAACGCCACTTAGGACTGGGAAACAAATGCTAGCTCGCCTTACAAGAAACACTCTCTGCTTTTTAGAAAAGAGCACTCTTCTACTCTACTGTGTTTCCTATGGGGTACAAACAGTGTGCTTGCTCAGAACAAAAGAACTGTGCTTCCTACACACATGGACCATATCTAGTTCAACTCTGCTTAGGAAACTGACAAGAACAGTAGCTCCTATTCAGTCCAATACACTGTACATGCCTGGAACAGACGCGAGTGCTATTTGCACTGTGTATGGCATTTGGAGCACAATAGTGACTCTTCTTACCAGAAAACAACTCTTGCTCATAGTACCAGAAACTGCATTGGATTCACTCCATTTAGGACTGCGAAACAAACGCTAGCTCGCCTTACAAGAAACACACTCTGCTTTAGAGAAAAGAGCACTCATCTACTCTACTGTGTTTCCTATAGGGCCAGAACAGTGAGCTTGCTCAGAACAAAAGAACTGTGCTTCCTACACACATGGACCATATCTAGTTCAACTCTGCTTAGTAAACTGACAAGAACAGTAGCTCCTCTTCAGTCCAATACACTGTACTTCTGGGAAGAGACGCCAGTGCTATTTGCACTGTGTATTGCAATGAGAGCGCAATAGTGACTTTCCTTACCAGAAAGCAACTCTTGCTCGTAGGAACACAAACTGCATGTGATTCAACGCCACTTAGGACTGGGAAACAAATGCTAGCTCGCCTTACAAAAAACACTCTCTGCTTTTTAGAAAAGAGCACTCTTCTACTCTACTGTGTTTCCTATGGGGTCCAAACAGTGAGCTTGCTCAGAACAAAAGAACTGTGCTTTTTACACACATGGACCATATCTAGTTCAACTCTGCTTAGGAAACTGACAAGAATAGTAGCTCCTATTCAGTCCAATACACTGTACATGCAGGGAACAGACGCGAGTGCTATTTGCACTGTGTATGGCAAAGGGAGCACAATAGTGACTCTTCTTACCAAAAAACAACTCTTGCTCTTAGGAACAAAAACTGCATGTGACTCAAATCCATTTAGGACTGGGAAACAAACGCGAGCTCGCCTTACAAGAAACACTCTCTGCTTTAGAGAAAAGAGCACTCTTCTACTCTACTGTGTTTCCTATGGGGTCCAAACAGTGGGCTTGCTCAGAACATAATAACTGTGCTTCCTACACACAACGACCATATGTAGTTCGACTCTGCTTAGGAAACTGACAAGAACAGTAGCTTCTATTCAGTCCAATACACTGTACTTGCTGGGAAAAGACGCGAGTGCTATTTGCCCTGTGTATGGCAATGGGAGCGCAATAGTGACTTTCCTTACCAGAAAACAACTCTTGTTCGTAGGACTAGAAACTGCATGTGATTCAACTCCATTTAGGACTAGGAAACAAACCCTAGCTCGCCTTACAAGAAACACACTCTGCTTTTCAGAAATGAGCACTCTTCTAATCTACTGTGTTTCCTATGGTGTCCGAACAGTGAGCTTTCTCAGAACAAAAGAACTGTGCTTCCTACACAAACGGCCATATCTAGTTCAATTCTGCTTAGGAACCTGACAAGAACAGTAGATCCTCTTCAGTCTAATACACTGTACTTGCTGGGAACAGACGCCAGTGCTATTTGTCCTGTGTATGGCAATGGCAGCGCAATAGTGACTATTCTTACCATAAAACAACTCTTGCTCGTAGGACCAGAAACTGCATGTGATTCCACTCCATTTAGGCCTGGGAAACAAACGCTAGCTCGCCTTACAAGAAACACACTCTGCTTTTGAGAAAAGAGCACTCTTCTACTCTACTGTGTTTTCTATGGGGTCCAAACAGTGAGCTTGCTCAGAACAAAAGAACTGTGCTTCCTACACACAAGGACCATATGTAGTTCAACTCTGCTTAGGAAACTGACAAGAACAGTAGCTCCTATTCAGTCCAATACACTGTGCTTGCTGGGAACAGACGCGAGTGCTATTTGCACTGTGTATGGCATTTGGAGCACAATAGTGACTCTTCTTACCAGAAAACAACTCTTGCTCGTAGTACCAGAAACTGCATGGGATTCAACTACATTTAGGACTGCGAAACAAACGCTAGCTCGCCTTACAAGAAACACACTCTGCTTTAGAGAAAAGAGCACTCTTCTACTCTACTGTGTTTCCTATGGGGTCCAAACAGTGAGTTTGCTCAGAACAAAAGAACTGTGCTTACTACACACACGGGCCATATCTACTTCAACTCTGCTTAGAAAACAGACAAGAACAATAGCACCTATTCAGTCCAATACACTGTACTTGCTGGGAACAGACGCGAGTGCTATTTGCACTGTGTATGGCAATGGGTGCGCAATGTGACTTTCCATACCAGAAAACAACTCTTGTTCGTAGGACCAGAAACTGCATGTGATTCAACTCCATTTAGGACTAGGAAACAAACGCTAGCTCGCCTTACAAAAACACACTCTGCTTTAGAGAAAAGAGCACTCATCTACTCTACTGTGTTTCCTATAGGGCCAGAACAGTGAGCTTGCTCAGAACATAAGAACTGTGCTTCCTACACACTCGGGCCATATCTAGTTCAACTCTGCTTAGGAAACTGACATGAACAGTAGCTCCTATTCAGTCCAATACACTGTACATGCCGGGAACAGACGCGAGTGCTATTTGCACTGTGTATGGCGTTTGGAGCACAATAGTGACTCTTCTTACCAGGAAACAACTCTTGCTCGTAGAACCAGAAACTGCATGTGACTCAAATCCATTTAGGACTGGGAAACAAACGCGAGCTCGCCTTACAAGAAACACACTCTGCTTTAGAGAAAAGAGCACTCTTCTACTCTACTGTGTTTCCTATAGGGCCAGAACAGTGAGCTTGCTCAGAACATAATAACTGTGCTTCCTAAACACACGGGCCATATCTACTTCAAATCTGCTTAGGAAACTAACAAGAACAGTAGCTCCTCTTCAGTCCGATACACTGTACTTGCTGGGAACAGACGCGAGTGCTATTTGCACTGTGTATGGCAAAGCGAGAGCAAGAGTGACTTTCCTTACCAGAAAACAACTCCTGCTCGTAGGACCAGAAACTGCATGTGATTCATGCATTCCATTTAGGACTGGGAAACAAATGCTAGCTCGCCTTACAAGAAACACAATCTGCTTTTGAGAAAAGAGCACTGTTCTCTACTGTGTTTCCTATAGGGCCAAAACAGTAAGCTTGCTCAGAACAAAAGAACTGTGCTTCCTACACACACGGCCATATTTAGTTCAATTCTGCTTAGGAACCTGACAAGAACAGTAGATCCTCCTCAGTCCAATACACTGTACTTGCTGGGAACAGACGCCAGTGCTATTTGTCCTGTGTATGGCAATGGCAGCGCAATAGTGACTATTCTTACCATAAAAAAACTCTTGCTCCTAGGACCAGAAACTGCATGTGATTCAACTCCATTTAGGACTGGGAAAAAAACGCTAGCTCTCCTTACAAGAAACACACTCTGCTTTAGAGAAAAGAGCACACTTCTACTCTACTGTGTTTCCTATGGGGTCCAAACAGTGAGCTTGCTCAGAACAAAAGAACTGTGCTTCCTACACACGAGGAACATATGTAGTTCAACTCTGCTTAGGAAACTGACAAGAACAGTAGCTCCTATTCAGTCCAATACACTGTACTTGCTGGGAAAAGACGTGAGTGCTATTTGCCCTGTGTATGGCAATGGGAGCGCAATAGTGACTTTCCTTACCAGAAAAGAACTCTTGTTCATAGGACCAGAAACTACATGTGATTCAACTCCATTTAGGACTGGGAAACAAACGCTAGCTCGCCTTACAAGAAACACACTCTGCTTTTGAGAAAAGAGCACTCTTCTACTCTACTGTGTTTCCTATGGGGTCCGAACAGTGAGCTTGCTCAGAACAAAAGAACTGTGCTTCCTACACACACGGCCATATCTAGTTCAATTCTGCTTAGGAACCTGACCAGAGGAGTAGATCCTCTTCAGTCCAATACACTGTACTTGCTGGGAACAGACACCAGTGCTATTTGTCCTGTATATGGCAATGGCAGCGCAATAGTGACTATTCTTATGATAAAACAACTCTTGCTCGTAGGACCACAAACTGCATGTGATTCCACTCCATTTAGGACTGGGAAACAAACGCTAGCTCGCCTTACAAGAAACACACTCTGCTTTTGAGAAAAGAGCACTCTTCTACTCTACTGTGTTTCCTATGGGGTCCAAACAGTGACCTTGGTCAGAACAAAAGAACTGTGCTTCCTACACACATGGACCATATCTAGTTCAACTCTGCTTAGGAAACTGACAAGAACAGTAGCTCCTATTCAGTCCAATACACTGTACTTGCGGGCAAGATATGTGAGTGCTATTTGCACTGTGTATGGTAATAGGAGCACAATAGTTACTCGTTTTACCAGAAAACAACTCTTGCTCGTAGGACAAAAACTGCATGTGACTCAACTCCATTTAGGTCTGGGAAACAAATGCTAGCTCGCCTTACAAGAAACACACTCTGCTTTAGAGAAAAGAGCACTCTTCTACTCTACTGTGTTTCCTATGGGGTCCGAACAGTGAGCTTTCTCAGGACAAAAGAACTGTGCTTCCTACACACACAGCCATATATATTTCAATTCTGCTTAGGAACCTGACAAGAACAGTAGCTCCTCTTCAGTCCAATATACTGTACTGCTGAGAACAGATGCCAGTGCTATTTGTCCTGTGTATGACAATGGCAGCGCAATAGTGACTATTCTTATCATGAAACAACTCTTGCTCGTAGGACCAGAAACTGCATGTGATTCAACTCCATTTAGGACTGGGAAACAAACGCTAGCTCGCCTTACAGAAACACAATCTGCTTTAGAGAAAAGAGCACTCTTCTACTCTACTGTGTTTCCATTAGGGCCAGAACAGTGAGCTTGCTCAGAACAAAAGAACTGTGCTTCCTACACACGGGCCATATCTAGTTCAACTCTGCTTAGGAAACTGACAAGAACATTAGCTCCTCTTCAGTCCGATACACTGTACTTGCTGGGAACAGACGCGAGTGCTATTTGCACTGTGTATGGCAATGGGAGCGCAATAGTGACTTTCCTTACCATAAAACAACTCTTGCTCGTAGGACAGAAACTGCATGTGATTCAACTCCATTTAGGACTGGGAAACAAACGCTAGCTCGCCTTACAAGAAACACACTCTGATTTAGAGAAAAGAGCACTCTTCTACTCTACTGTGTTTCCTATGGGGTCCAAAGAGTGAGCTTGCTCAGAACAAAAGAACTGTGCTTCCTACACACAAGGACCATATGTAGTTCAACTCTGCTTAGGAAACTGACAAGAACAGTAGCTCCTATTCAGTCCAATACACTGTGCTTGCTGGGAACAGACGCGAGTGCTATTTGCACTGTGTATGGCATTTGGAGCACAATAGTGTCTCTTCTTACCAGAAAACAACTCTTGCTCGTAGGACCAAAAACTGCCTGTGACTCAACTCCATTTAGTACTGGGAAACAAACGCGATCTCGCCTTACAAGAAACACACTCTGCTTTAGAGAAAAGAGCACTCTTCTACTCTACTGTGTTTCCTATAGGGCCAGAACATTGAGCTTGCTCAGAACATAATAACTGTGCTTCCTACAACACAGGCCATATCTAGTTCAACTCTGCTTAAGAAACTGACAAGAACAGTAGCTCCTCTTCAGTCTGATACATTGTACTTGCTGAGAGCAGACGCGAGTGCTACTTGCATTGTGTACGGGAATTGGAGCACAATAGTGACTCGTCTTACCAGAAAACAACTCTTGCTCGTAGGACAAAAAACTACATGTGTTCAACTCCATTTAGGACTGGGAAACAAACGCTAGCTCGCCTTCCAAGAAACACACTCTGCTTTTGAGAAAAGGGCACTCTTCTACTATACTGTGTTTCCTATAGGGCCAGAACAGTGAGCTTGCTCAGAACAAATGAACTGTGCTTCCTAGACACACGGGCCATATCTAGTTCAACTCTGCTTAGGAGACTGACAAGAACAGTAGCTCCTATTCAGTCCTATACACTGTACTTGCTGGGAACAGACGCGAGTGCTATTTGCACTGTGTATGGCAATGAGAGCACAATAGTGGCTTTCCTTACCAGAAAACAACTCTTGCTCGTAGGACCACACACTGCATGTGAATCAACGCCATTTAGGACTGGGATAAAAATGCTAGCTCGCCTTACAAGAAACACACTCAGCTTTTGAGAAAAGAGCACTCTTCTACTCTACTGTGTTTCTTATAGGACCAGAACAGTGAGCTTGCTCAGAACATAAGAACTGTGCTTTCTACACACACGGTCCTTATCTAGTTCAACTCTGCTTAGGAAATTGACAAGAACAGTAGCTCCTCTTCAGTCCAATACACTGTACTTGCTGGGAACAGACGCGAGTGCTATTTGCACTGTGTATGGCAAAGCGAGAGCAATAGTGACTTTCCTTACCAGAAAACAACTCTTGCTCGTAGGACCAGAAACTGCATGTGATTCATGCATTCCATTTAGGACTGGGAAACAAATGCTAGCTCGCCTTACAAGAAACACAATCTGCTTTTGAGAAAAGAGCACTGTTCTCTACTGTGTTTCCTATAGGGCCAAAACAGTAAGCTTGCTCAGAACAAAAGAACTGTGCTTCCTACACACACGGCCATATTTAGTTCAATTCTGCTTAGGAACCTGACAAGAACAGTAGATCCTCCTCAATCCAATACACTGTACTTGCTGGGAACAGACGCCAGTGCTATTTGTCCTGTGTATGGCAATGGCAGCGCAATAGTGACTATTCTTACCATAAAAAAACTCTTGCTCCTAGGACCAGAAACTGCATGT
>NW_026735907.1:0-93830 GCF_949786415.1 Peromyscus eremicus
GTGCTCTCTCTGTGCTGGGACCCTGGATGGTGGAGGTGGGCCAAGCAGAGCTCCAGAAAACACCGCTGGACTGCGATACACCTTCCCCAGACCCCGGGACCTACCTATCCCTTAATTTGTAAGTTACACCATTAAATTAATCTCCTATTAACTACGTGGAGTGGCCTTAATAATTTCACCAATAAACAAGGACTCAATCAAGAACAAAGATGGGCATAATTTTTATGATACCTTTGTTAAGAATCTGTCTTCAATTTGTCCTGAGAATTTTAGAGTTTACATTAAAGATGATGGGTTTGTTTGGTAAGGTAAATCTCAGTATTGAAGGTTATTCAGGTTGGTGCTGAGGAAGCAACAATAATCGACACTGAAATCAACACTACTATTGAAGATACTGCAATGTAGTGGGGCAACAGGGAAGTAGTTTCTCCAGGCCAGCAGACAGAAGCTAATACCACTGTGGTCAATAGGACCAGGCTATCTCTGGCATTGGCAGCAGAAACTGACAATTTAAGTGTCATATACAGAATACTATTTTGAAAAGCATAAATTATGTAGGATTTTGGAGGTATTGGAGTTTAGCTGAGGCTAGGCACTATGTAGTAGGGTGGCAGTTCATGTGCAGCCCTGACAGGTTAGTGTGTGGAACTGTGAAGGTGAAGCTTCAGTGTCAGTGGAGACTGCAGAATATTGGAGATGTCAGGGCCATGAGACAACCACCAAAAAGAGCAACAGGTGTGGCGCAGAGCTGGTTTAAGCCAAAGGAACTGATGTCCTGGAATGGTTATGGTTTCCCAGTTTCTTTGGAACACTGAAGACTATGTCAAACCTCAGATGCTAGACACTGGAGTTACAAGACTTAGTTTCATGCCTGCTGGGTTTTGTTTTTGCTTTGGTGTGGTGGTTAATTTGCTGTGTTCCAATGCTTTCACTTAGGAATAAGAATACTTACTGTTTCATTATTTGATGAAAGCACTTAACTCAGTTTTTATTTTATAGAAATTCACAGTTAGGAGACTTTTGCCTTTGAGAGTCTTGGAACTTTTAAAAATTATAAGGACTTTAAGATTTTTGTTGTTGTTGTTGTTGACTTTTGTTTTTGTTTTTTTGAGACAGAGTTTCTCTGTGTAGCTTTGGAGCCTGTCCTGGAACTCTGTAGCCCAGGCCAGCCTCAGACTCACAGAGATCTGCCTGCCTCTGCCTTCCAAGTGCTGGGATTAAAGGCATGCGCCATCACCGCCTGGCAAGATTGTACTTTTATATTAAGTAAGAAGTGGGACTTTGGATTCAACAGGTGAAGGGTTATGCTTTAGAGTGATGTCTTTGTGTGTCATGTTGATGAGGGATAGAGTTGTGATGGTGATTTTTAATTTTCAACTGTCCATACATAGAATCACATTGGAGAATAGTTTCAGTGAGGGATCATCTAGATATTATTGAGCTTTGAACTGTGTGGGATTGCCTTCATTTACTCCCTTCTCAACTATTCTCAGGATTTAGGCTTTTGACTTTAGTTGGGAATTAAACATGTATACATTTGTTTCTCTTTATTCTTGATTGTACGTTTCATGTAAAAAGCTTCAAATTCCTGTTGTCATGACTTCCCTGCAATGATAGACTATAACCTTGAATTGTAGGTTAAAATAAACCATTTCCCCATCCCCCAGATTTATTTTTGTCAAGGTACTTAATCACAGCAACGGAAATGAAACTATAGCATTATGTGCCTACTGCCAATTGCGATTCTCTTGAGAAATCTAATTCAATCAATATTGTCACATAGATCATGTGCCAGTGTTACTTATATAGAAAATCGTTTCGAGTTTATTGATTGTTCTTTCTTAATACTTCCTGCTGAAACTTTTTATTTGTATGCATGATCAACTCTATTCCCTAGTTCTCTTCCCACACATTTCATTGATTCATATCTATTAATAATTTAATACATGGGGTAGATTTTTAAATGCTTGATTCTCAGTCTTCTTTTCTTTCTAGTTTGACACATCCTAGGAATTTAATTTTATTACTTTATTGAATTGCTAAATTATAGAGATTATTCCACAATCTGTTATATTAGCTTTAATTTCTCTTCCTTGTTTCTGCTTATTAGTTATACCAATTATATTTTCTTCTCAAATTTATCCAAAGTTATCACTCCAGTCTATTTTTTGAGTCTGAGTTAACATCATAACAGCCAACATTCAAGCATTATTGTCTCACAAACTCATGCTCTTGGTAGTCTCACTTTAATGAGAATATATTTTGCTTGATTTGAGTCTATGTTGTACTCAACAGCAACTGGGCATTTTTGCCACAACTACCTCTGTCCCAGGTTCAGGGACTATCATGGTCGAGGTGGCAAGATTATTGTAAATGCCAGTGGTTGGGGAGCACAAGAGCAAAGCAATGTCTTCTAGAAACAATAGGATTGTTCACTGAATTAATAAACAGCAACTGTGATTTCTTCCTCAAGACCTGCACAAGAGTAAGCCAGTAATATTCTTGTAATATTCAGTAATGGAGGTGGGAAGGATTTATGTGACTCCATGTCTAGCTGAAATGTAGTGCTATGGACAGCTAATTGTTTTTGGTGGAGGTAGAATCAGTTTATTTTAAGGCTATGACTTCTGAAAGGTTGCCCATGCTCCAGAGGATGGCCCCACACCAATTAATACATTGAGCATCATAAGTTAGATGTGATGGGTTATTACAAAAACAAAAAGGAAGACAAAAAATTGGGAAGAAATGAGTTGATGGTGGACCAGGAAGAATTTAAGGGAAGAGGCAGGAAGGAATATGATCAAAATTCATTGTATGAAATTCTCAAAGAATTAATAGAAACATTGGACTGTTAAAAACCTTACCATCAATACTTTAATCTAAGAGACAGATTTTATTCTTTCTTCACTATCACATTTTTAATATTTAGTACAATACCTAATACATAAGAAAATGCTTAGTAAATATTTGTTGAGCAAGTGAGTGATTGACTAAATTCTATACAAACAATGTCCAAAGTTGGGAAAGAGAAAAACGCAAGGGAATTGATATTTTGTGAATTCATGTTCAAGTACAGATGTTATTCTTTATACAACATCTGTAAGATCATCTGCCATTAAAATACTTGGTCCCTTAACCATACAACAATAAATAAAATGCAAAATGCCTTTGTATTTTCCCATTGAAAGATCCATTAAATATTTCTTTTGGGTGGGTTGAATGTGTAAATTTCTGAATCTTGGTAATACACACACAAATATGATTAATTTATTCATTTGTTTATATACATAATATGCAGTGATATTTTCATTTTAAATATTATTTTACTTCTCTCATAATATATGAATTCTTTTTATTGGCCAGTCATATTCCTTATCAATATTAAGTTAATTAAATATAATAACTTAGCTACTGTTTCTTTTCCTCTACTTTGACAGAAATGTGTCATATACAATGTAAGAGAATATAACTGAAACCACCAGTTTTTACAGTACTGGAGTCAGGAGAATAACTTCTCTTCCTTATAAAATTTTCTTTCTTAAAATTGTCTCGACAGTGATTTATATCTACAGTCTAATAATTTACAATATAGAATAAAATAGACCTTTGAAAAGTTATCTTCATTCTTTATTTTTCAGTATCAAACACTTTCAAATTTGAGATCAGGTCCCTAGGGGTAATAAAAAAAATTATGATTTTGCTTTTGTTTTTCTCATCTGTCAGATCACCTCTGTAAGTATCTTGAGCTAAACATACCATTTATTCAAATGTATAGTTTATCCATATTAAAATATGCCCTGTAAATAAAATGTTAAAAGATCTCACTAAAATGCCCATGTTTATAAGGATTAATTTTAAAACCTTATATAATAGTTGAAGATTATAATAATTTAATTTAATAATCATGTAATCTGAATTAGCTATTATGGATCCCATATATAAAAAGGTAGAGATGGTAGATTACTTCTGTGGTAAAGCAGTACCTAGAGATACTTTTTAAAAAATATTTTTATTTCATGTGTATGTATGTTTACCTGAATGTAGGTCTGTGCATCACAAGCCTGCTGTGTCTGAAGAGTCCAAAAGTGGAAGTGGATCTCCTAGAACTGGAGTTACATATAATTGTGAGCTGCCATGTTGTGCTGGGAATGAAAACTTGGTTGCTTGGAAGAGCAGCTAGTGTTCTTAAGCACTGAGCTATTTCTGGAGATACCTTGTAAGTCAAAGAATGTTGAAGACTAGTTGCAGATATGATATATAGCAATCAAATAATGGTTTGGATTATTCTAGGTGGAATTATCACTCATCTAATACTGTGTCCTCAAAAACAGGTACACAGTGAAAAACCTCAATACTTTTTCTCTCTCTTACTTCTTGTTTGGCCAGTAAACTGAAAGTAGGGGAGTAATTTTGTTGAAATACTAGACTTTCTTAGTAAGAAAAGCGATGCTTATTCTGCAAGTGGTAATTAGTACAATATGTGCTAAGCATTATGGGAGTACTATGTGTTCCTGTTGATTGTCAACATAGTGTATCATTGAGTTGTTATAATAATTTTTACATATTAGCACTATGGAATTAACCAGTGTCAGTGAACAAAGTAACATTTTTCAAGTCACTGTGAGACAAACCTGATAGAGTCCATGTTTTACATATTAGATTTTTTTTTTATCTTTTTCAGAAATAAAACAGAGTGCAAAATGATGTGAATGAGGAAAGATTCAGGGAACAGGAGGGACAGCTGAGAAGGGGATGAACATATCTTAACTTAATAGAGGTTTAGTTTTGGTGAAATAAATGAACAGACGAGCATTTTGTATTTGTGATTATCAGAGCTGAAATTGTGTGCTGTCAATTGTATTATGAAATATACAATTTTGTGAAAGAGATTCTTTCAAACTGATAAAAATATATACATTAACTGTACTTAAGATTTCTAAATGAGCATTGTGGGGGTTTGAATAAGAATGGCCTCCATAGGCTCATAGATTTCAAAGCTTGGTCATTAATGAGTGGCACTACTTGACAGAGATTAGGAGGTGTGTGTGGCCTTGTTGGAGGGAATGTGTCACCAGAGGTGGACTTTGAGGTTTCAAATGCTCCAGTCAGGCCCAGCATCTTACTCTGCCTGCTTCCTGTGGATCTGGATGTAGAACTCTCAGCTCCTTCTCTGCATACTGCCATGCTTCTCATCATGATGATAATGGACTAAACATCAGTCCCATTTAAATGTTTTCCTTATAAGAGTTGCCATGGTCAAGGTGACTCTTCACAGCAATAGAACATTGATTAAGACAAGGATGGTATTTCTTTTAGTCACATATAAGCAATTTCAGATTGATTTAATAACACATCATGGTATAATTACATATACATAAACAACACTTATCAGTGGTTTCTTTTATATTATGTTCATGCTTAGAACTGTATTACCTGTTTTCATGTGAATAATATTCTCAGATGTGTTTTCTTATTATTACCCATGTAATAGCATTGATTAGCAGTTTGCTTGAAAAGCTCCTTTTATCCAAAGAGCTCTTGTTATTTGAGCATTAATTACATCTAAAAGTTCCCCCAGGGTTAGATTCATTTATGTAAGCTTCTTTGATAAAAGATATTATCAGTGACTGTGCTAAAAAAAAAAGATACCTGCTAACCACACACTCTTAAGTAGGAGATTTTGTTTTCTTCTCTATTATTCCTTTTCTTTTGAAAAGAAATTTCATTATGTAGCCTATTCTGCCTTCAAGCTTGCAATATACCCCAAGGCAGCCTTGAGCTGATGATACTCCTGTCTCAGCCTCCAGAGAGCTAGGATTACAGGCATGTACCACTAATGCCCTATTTGTAAACACAGGGTTAGTACAACCTCAGCAGGTTGAGGGGCTGGGAGGGATATTTATTTATTTGTTTGTTTATTTATCTATCATCTATCTAACTATCTATCCATCAGTGTCTATTTTTCCTTGTTCATATCTTTACCACCCCGTATTTAGTGTTAAAATAAGGCTCTCAAGTCGTTGAAAATAAAATAAAAACAAAATGGTTTAGATCCCCATTTGAACTCCCTTCAGGGATGCGGTATTTTGATCCCTGTGTTTGAAGGGGAGGGTCCCCAGCCCATGCAGTATGGTGAGACGATGAGTTGGTGGAGCCTTTAGGAGGTGGGGCCTAGCGGAAGAGTGTCAGATAATTGGAGAAGTGTTCTTAAAGAGGAAATATGAATACTAACCCCTTTCTGTTTCACTCTTTCAACCCTATAGAATATGAGGTGGCTCCTCTCTGATCTCCATGTTAGACATTCTGTCTCCTCACAGGCCCCAAAGCAGGAAACCCAAACCTTAGCTGAGAACATTAAAGACATGAGGCAATAGGCAACATAAACTCTTCCACCTCTTAAGCTGATCAGTTTATATAACAGAACACTCACTAATGCAGTGGCCCTAGGAACTGTTCTAGAAATATGTAGTCCATTCGGCTGACAGCATAGCTCATGTGTGCTGTATTGAGAAAGTCTGTTAATCTGAGTTTCATCTCAAGGACCCATGCAGATGTGGAAGGAGGGGACAGATTCCTCCAAGTTGTCTTCTGACCTCCATGCATATGCAGTGGAATGCACCTTCACACATAGATATCATGCATATACTCACATTCATAAGCACACACATACACACACACACACACACACACACACACACACACATGACTAACATCTAAGACAATATTGTCGGTTTTGTCTAACAACTACATGTCTACTAATTAGCTATTTCTAACCTGATATAAATTTAGAAGAAAAAATGAATCAAATTTACTATAAATTGAAGCCTGTGGAGGAAAATTGAGTAATACTAGACAGATGATAATCTCGTAAACATGCACATAAAAATGAGATCTGAAACCTTACTGCCCAGTGCTGTGGATATCGCTATATGTAAATAAACTCTGATTGGCCAATAGCCAGACAGGAAGTATAGGCGGGACTAACAAAAAAGAGAATTGAGGGAACAGGAAGGGAAGAGAGAGACTGCCTGGAGCCGCCGCCAGGACAAGGAAGATGTAAGGTACCAGTAAGCCATGAGCCATGTGGCAAAGTAAAGATTAATAGAAATGGGCTAAATATAAGAGTAAGAGCTAGACAATGACAGGCCTGAGCTAATGGCCAAGCAGTTTAAATAATGTAAGAGTCTGTGTGTTTATTTTATAAGTGGGCTCTGGGACTAGCGGGACTTGGTGGCGGGAGCTGGAGAGAAATTCTCCAGCTACAGCCCAGCCCATAAGCCCTGCTAAACAGACAATGATCTTTTTATCCCTATTTTAAAAATCACCAGACAAAGGATCAATAATCAATAATCAGTTTTGTCAAAGAGCTAGAACAGTTTATATCAAATGTACCAAATGAGTTGGTAATTAAAACCAGGAGACACAGAAATTACAAATAATCCATGGGAGGTGAGGAAGGAGTGAGACACTTAGATATTTGTTCAGTGAAAATTTCTTCAGGGGTACTTGCTCTCTGTTATAGTTGTATCCTGTATGGGCTAAACCCTAGGTTTGATCCTGAGCATAGGAATAAAATGATATAGAGAAGAAAAGAGAGACAGATGTGTGTGTGTGTGTGTGTGTGTGTGAGAGAGAGAGAGAGAGAGAGAGAGAGAGAGAGAGAGAGAGAGAGAGAGAGAGAGAATCAGAATGAATCTGTGGTGACTGAACACTTTTAATAATAATTTTAATAATTTAAATTTAAATAGTCATATAATGACTTCCTTAGTAGGTTGCAAAGACCCACAAGCTCAAGATGGAACTTGGGAGTTGGGATCAATAGTTCTGCTGGGTCATATATGCAAGAAAAAAGGTATCAGCAGTAGGAGAATGCAGCTGAATCCTAGACCAAAATTAGAGAAGAGATAGATCATGTGCTTCTAAAGAGGAAGAGACAATTTTTGTTTACTTAGATTTTCCTTGTCCAGACTGCATATAGCTCTGTTCTTTTTTGTCTTTTGAAAAGCTTGATAAGAAATGCATTCTTTCCAAGTAAGCCCCAGGATTCTTTGGATTAATTCATGTGAATTACTTTGTAAGGATGGAAGGAAAAAAGGGAGAAGAGAGAAAACCACATCTGACCAATGACACAATGTCTTCAGCATCTCAAGAAAACTACGGAGACAAGACCAGCCAAGTATTTCCTGCATAGGTCTTTCCAATCACCTGTCTACTATCAGGAACATGGAGTAGGTGAAACAGAAATTTGTCTGATGTACAGACCTGGGCTAGCATCTTAGCTCATCAGTAAATGGGGTAAGTGTGGGAAAATTATGTTTTCTCACATTACTATCAACACTAGCAAACAGTAACAGCAACTTCACATGGGTGTTAGTGTTTGGAGCCTGTCCACAGAGATGCATTTGTGAGAGAGGCTGGCACATTCCAGCTAGTCTTTATCTTTCCTCTCACCACTGCACATGCTCAGAGCCTGCTGTGCTTGGTGAAATTATTGTCACAATTCATTTCACACACATTCACGCACAATGCTTTCCTTATAAGGAGAACATGGAAGGGGATGGAGTAACTTAATCTTTGTGCTGTAGAGAGATAAGTAAAGTTTGAAACTCTATGAAAACTCCACACAGACTGTGTTTTGATGCCTAATTAATAGTGAAAGACAACATCAATGAAACATTGTGAAAATAATTATATTTTGAATTAACTGTAAGGTTCCATGCAATCACAAAGTATGTTTGTTTCTGATGTATTTCAATTTCTTTACCTAAACTTTAATGAAACAAAATAAATAAATTCATGAAAAAGAAATATCCATGAGAAGGAACATATCTTCCTTGGGCAAGATACAATCTTTCTGGAAATGAAAAGAATCACATTAGAAATTATAATGTGTCCCATTTGTTCCAGTAGTAAACATGTTTGAAACAGCAACAGAATTTCCAATTTCTGCAAAAATGTTCTCCAGGCTATCATTTGCATACAATTGCAATATATATGTGATATGTATAGGAAGTAAACATTGGCTGTCAAGACTGGAGATAAAAACTAAATATATTATTTATTTACATATTGGTCACATTATCAAGTAGATGAATGAATCACAGTGTATATATTTTAAGAGTTTCAGGTTGTTAGCCTACATAGCCATAGTTTGTTACTTTAACAACAATAGCAAGACTGTACTTAATTCTGTTACTTTCCCTGGAGGCTTTGCTATCACCTCTTGGTTCAGAACATTGAGTAGAATTTTTAAATATTTGTCCATTTTAACAGTAACCAATTTCACATTTATTTGTTAAATGGATTTTGATATTTATTTAGGTCTAAGGGGGATTGACCATAGCTAAAAATAAAAATTTAGGCTATCATTTTTTTTTCTGCATGTGTGTATGTGTGTGTGTGTGTGTGTGTGTGTGTGTGTGTGTGTGTGTGTGTGTGTGTGTGTGTGTGTATTCGCATGTTCTTGTGTGAGGATACATGACAAGGTCCATCATGGAGATCAGAGGACAACTTCAGGTGTGAGTACTCACCTTCTACCTTGCTTAAAACAGGCTCACTTTTCCCTTGTTTTGGTGCTAAGTATGCCAGACTAGATTGCCCACAAGCTTCCAGGCACTCTCTATGCCTTCCATCTTGCTGGATCACTGGTGTTAGAGGCAAGCTTTACAGCGTTTGGCTTCTTGTGTTTTCTGGGGATCTCAACCAAAGTCTTCATAATTGTGGTGCAAACAATTTTTCCCACTGAGTTGTCTCTGCATCCCCTTAGGTACATTCATTGGCAATAAAGGAAACATAGCTCATATTGTGTATGAATGTATCTAGGTCTAAAATACCAGATATAAAATGAATTGAATGTATCTAACATTCACATGAACAGTGTATGTTGGTTTCTTTAGATAAAGTAAAATCCATATGAATGGGGGAGTGATTCTATGATTTCTTTCTCACTAAGGCTCTCTAGTAATGTGCTACCAATTTTGAGGAGGTCTGGAAATTCTCAATTGTTATCATTGTTGTTTTGCCTATAGTTTCTATGTCTTTGACCCATTCCACCCCAATTTATCCTCCCTGTCCACTATCAGGCTCCTTCTTCTCCATAACATCTTTTTCTCTTCTTAGACCAAATTTCACCCTGTCTTAACTCTTTTAACATCACAAAAACCACTGGGGGGGGGCAGTATCATTTACTTGCATTTGCTTCTCTAGTCTTAGAACAAGAATTTCCTTTCACTTGTGCTAAATTCCACTCTCATTGATGTCTAGATCCTTTGCCATTTCAGAAGTCCACCCTTCCTTCTGTCACACTAAAAAATTCTTTGTATTTGATATCTCTACCTAAATATTCTCCCACCCTTTTATTGCCTTTCCCTTTTTCAGTATATTCTGGTAAAGATATCACCTGTACTCATTGGCTCTAATTATTTCATTGTCACTCAATTTCCACATCTCCATCCTAACTATTGAATTTACTTTTATCAAGACCCGGGATTGCTTTTGTGTTGATGAGTTCAACAATGCTCATTTCATTTGACAACTCTGGTGCATTCTCCTTGCTTTGCTTTATGAGATTTTATGCCATCAGCCAGCCCAGAAATTTTTGCCTTACTGGCTTTTTCATGGTCTCTTTTTCAAATTCTTCTCATAAATCTTTAAATTTTAGCAAATTTCAGCATTATCCACACTTATACCATCATCTTTATGTATGTTCTTGAAAGATTCTATGGTCATGTTAAATCTATAGTATTAGCATTTGATGATATATCCATTGATTTAGAGTATGCTAATATAGTGAAGAGTACCAGAACAAATAAATTTTATCAGTTTACTATTGTATAACACTCATTTGATTTCAAATAATAATCATTGCTATTTTTTTTCAGATGGAAAAATAAAAATTTAAAGAATATCAGTAGATATATTTAAATCATATAGCCATTGGTTTTGGAGAGAAGGTATGTCTTTAAATCAGCAGTTCTCAATCTTCCTAATGCTTCAAACTTTTAATACAGTTCCTCATGTTGTGTTGACCCTGAACCATAAGGTCGTTTTCATTGCTACTTCATAATTTTAATTTTGCTACTGTTATGAATTGTAGTGTAAATACCTGGTATGCAGAATATCTGATATGCGAAGAATCACTCAACTCCCAGAAGGGTTTCAAGCCGCAGGTGGCAAACTACCACTTCAAATGGGGCTGACCATTGTGCCCTTGGTGGTATTGTGTCTGCCTTTTAGCCACTCTGCCTCTATGGGCCCCACAAGAATGAATTACCAAATGTATCTTTCCTCTTACTTTTGATGCCTTTTATTTCCACATTTTTCTAGAAATGTCAGTCAACACTCCCAAATACACAATGAAAATATCAAGTCAGAAACGAATAAGATGAGTTTAACTTCAAATAAAATTAGGTTTTGATTTACTTTGTTACTGAATAAGGGGACAATGATATTTTTAATTTTTTTTTATTTTAAAGTGTGTGTGTGTGTGTGTGTGTGTGTGTGTGTGTGTGTGTGTGTGTGTATACATGAGTGCAGGTGCCTGTGGAGGTAATTGTTTGTATACATATGTGCGATAGGGTGTTCATGTGGGAAAGTGCCTATGGAAGCCAAAGGCATCAGTTCTTCTTGGAGTCAGAGCTGGACACACAGACAGTTGTGAGCTGCCTAACATGGGTACTAGGAACTGAACTTGGAATCTTGCTTGAACAGTATGTGTTTTTATGTCACTTCTCTATCACTGGAAAGTATTTTTCTTAGACAGATGAGACATGTTTCTCATTTATGTTGGAAAGGCTTTTGGATTGGAATTTAATGGACATTTGATTAATGTTTTCAAAGCATTCTAATGCTCTAAGCTGTCGCCAATGACAAACTCAGGAAGCTATCATGGTAAACTTTATTAGGAACACAGTTCCTAGGGTGATAGTTTTGACAGACCTCCATGAAGAGGCAAATTAGAGTAACGAATAAAGCATCCATCATACTTGGATGGATGATACTAAAAGAGAAAACCTTTTGGACAAATAGATAATCCACAAATATGTGAGTCAAAGCTTCTTCACATGCTAAAAACACCAATCTTCATGCATTCCCAGCACATGACAAACAATGTAGATGTCTAATACACTGCTCTATTCTTTGCTCCTATCTGGTGGTGTGGCTTTAGTCACTTTTGTGGGACAGAAACATAGGCACTTCTATAGACTCACTCTATGTTCCGCTCCTACCCACCTCCTAGCATCTCTCAGAATTGCTCCCCTTCTTCATTGTGCTGGTTTTTATCCTGAGGTGAAGATAAATATCCTTATCCATATCAACATTATTTTGCTGAGCACATGCAACATTCCTCAATGGTTTCATCTCAGTGATGTATTTAACATGTTTATCTGGTAAGAATAGTCATATGATGATCGAAGGAAATATGAATGACATTATCTTTGCTATAAGTCTGTAGTATTCTGAAGTATGTCAACTAAATTTTGGAAACAAATTGTGACTCTGTTACCAAGAATGCAATTATGAAGAACTGAATAAAAAATTAAAGCCTAAAAGAAAATGATATAATACTACTAGATCAAGACAAACAAAAGTCTTTATATTGAAATGTTTATCATTATTTGCATAATAGTTTCAGAATCAATAACATTAATGATAGTTTGTTAAATTTTTTACTTCATCAGTACCTGTATTTCTCCTATTCAAGCTATTGCTCTTGTATATTTGGCTTTGATACAATTCTTTAAAGAAAATTATTTGTACTATTTTCAAACATTTTTACTTTTAGCTTATTTGCTTCACAATATTGGAATATGTAGTGAAAATCTGAAGTTTTGCACAGCACAGGGACTTTAAGAAAAATAGTTCAAATCGTTTTCTCCAGCACTGTTAGTTTAATTGTCTGTCAATTTCTAGAAGGGTATTCAGGACTTCATTTCAATTAATTAAGCAATAAAACTGAACTGATAAAAATTTTATTCATCAGCATCTGCCAAAATATTCCTAATAGGTTTAGCTGTGAGAAGGCATTTTTTCACTAATACATTGACTATTCTATACAGCCATGTCATTGACTCCATCTATAATACTTCATTTCTGTTAGACTCAAGTGCTCTTAACATTTTAACAGTTTAACTAATTCAGTTGGTGTGCACTGATCACAAATTTTGAAGATGATTCAATACAGTATCTTTAGCCCATGAATTAATTCAATGAAGCTACAATGTCCATCCAGGTCCAGTCTTCCAAGGACTGGGTGTTATAGTCTTGTAATGAGATCATTGTGATCATATTTTCTTCCTCTCAGTGATATTGGGCAAGTAATTTTAGTAACATATTGGGTCATGTCAGATCAAGAAAAAAGAATGAAAATAGCTAGTAAGGCCTAGAAGAAAAATAAAATCTTCCTTAGGGCATCAACTTTCTAGGGAGCACTTGGGACTTCCCTCTGGTATAACAATGTGCAGATGCTCTGGGAAAAGCAAGATCATCAGATGACCAGGTCTATGTTTCTACATATACTTGGTACAAATTATGACTCAGATTGTGTAAGAAATTGTCTTAATGAACACATAGGAATACACAACTGCTGAACTCATTAAAAATATAAAGTCATTTATTTTCCCTCATCCACTATAGTACTAAACTCATATTTAACATTTTACTAGTCTTCTTTAAATGTTCCCTAGATAAAGATATTATTGTTTCCATGCTTTTGATATGGCATAGCAATCATTTCTGAGCCAGGCAATTCCAGAAGCTAAACTGTCATCTCTACAGGAGCATTAAAAACACTCTTATTTTTAAAAAGGATTTAATTTACAAAAGCGCATTTAATTGACAAAAGTGCCTATTTATGGGATTCCATGTGTTGTATCAATAATGCGAATATGTAATGTATATTTGTCTTCAAATATTAATGATTTCTTTATTGTGAGAACATTAAAACTCTTGTCTTTTTGATATTTTTCAACATACAGTAATTGTTATTAACTGTAGTGACTCCACTGTGCCATAGAAATCAGGACTTACCTAATTATGACCCACTAACCAACATTCTATTATTAGGATTTAGCTGTCATAGACAGACTTGCCTTCTGCTCATCAGTCTAGAATCTTCCATGCTGACTCTTACATAGAATTCCATTTCACATCCTTTCTCTGACTAATTACATCTTTGCAAACAAGGATGTCTTAGAGACTTTCAAATTTACCAGTAGTAAGACATGAATGACCAACTGTCTTAGTTACAAAATTTACAAAATTTAAGGGACACCAACATTCTGAATGATTAGGATTACTAATATTTATTTTGTTCCATAAATTGAATGTTAAACCTAGTGTTGGAGTCTTTAATAAAGAATAGTTCAACATAACTATTTTTCCCTTTTGTGATAGGCTGCAAAAACACTGCTGGTTACTTTACTCTAAATTGATGAAAGGTTCCTCATAACACAGACTTGAAACCTAAAGACTCTTAAAATTCTCAGGATGACCCACATGTGAAAATGTCTGCTATCAAACATCAATGATTTGGTAGAAACTTGATGCCTAATATTTTGTGGACAAGACTACTGCTAAGTGCTTTTGCTGTAAGTATCAGTGGTGGATTAGAGGACACAATGGCTTTGAGATAGATTTCACTCCATTTGAACATGGGAAGAATCTGTTAGTTCTGAATCCCACTTACAGGGCAACGCAGGCTGGCCTGTAGTTTTCCACTGATCTGCTGGGGAGAGTCTCCTTATGTATGCCCCATCATTCCTCTTCCTAGCATCTCTTGTAGTAAGTTTCAGTATGACATTGTGATGGGAAAGTTTCCAAAACTAGAATAATCTTGCTCCTCAAGACTCCATAAAATTATTATAGCTTTTCAAACTATTTGGAATCACATCCAAATTATGTCATCAATCAAAATGATGATTACTCAGATACTTCCCTGTCATGCAGCATCATGAGAATGGTTATGTCATCACTTAAAAACAAATGATATCCACCTCCTAAACTGAATTAGAACAAATACGAAACTGAAGATATTTATTTACCCAGTGTTCTTTTTCTTGGATTATGTTTGTTTTTGTTTCCTTGTCACTGAGCACTGAAGTTGGCCAAAATAACTCAGTATCTTGTTTTTTGAAATGTGACTGAGAGACCAGCAGGTTCAGGATTACCTATTATCCATGCAAACTCACATTTAACAGGAGATGCCAGTGACCAATATACGTCAACATCTGAGGAATGTTGATGAAAACTACATTTCTTTCCCCATTTCTTATCCTCAAGTTTATATTTATGTTGATCTATACTCTTAGTGTGTACTTTAATGCCTAGTTCAATTCTTACTTACTTTGTTATTCTTGTTCTATAATTTTTTTTGCTTTTCAAAATGTAGAACATTTTTATTCCATCTTAACACTTTATATATATCAAGGAATTCTACTTCTGCTCTCTTGAAAACCTCTCCCTATGGCCCCTCAGTAATTTCTTGACCTTTATGGCTCTTCAAATAAAACACATATTCTAAAGATTCAAAACTAACACCAACAGATGAGAGAAAATGTGATGCTTCTTAATAAACATTTATTTTCACATCATAGGAGATGACAGCAAAATATATCAACTTTGACTAAGAATAAATCCCAAACATGAATTTATTACACAAAATGATAGGACTGAAATTTTTGTTACTTTTATACTTTTGTCAGTTTCATAGATGTATATATTATAATTGTAATCATGTTCACCCCAAGATCCTCTTATTTCCCATTCCTACTGACTTTCTGTTTTGTTAAGTCTCTGCCTGTTTTCATGTCTTGTGTGTATGAGGGGAGTGGCTTGTGTGGGTGTTACAACATAGATTTTCAATCTTTAGGTTCTACAGAGTACTGTGTTCTTATTCCACCAAACTCTGCAAAGACCTTTCATGTAACTGGAACAAACCAGCCATTTCTTTTCCTCCTCCTCCTCTTCCTCCTTCTCTTCTTCTTCTTCTTTTTCTTCTTAACAGAATTTCTCTGTGTATCAGCCCTATCTGTCCTGGAACTAACTCTGTTGACCAGGCTGGTCTAGAACTCACAGAGGTTAGCCTGCCTCTGCCTCTGAAGTTCTGGGATTAAAGGTGTGTGCCACCACCACCCAGCCAAACCAGTCATTTCTATAACTTTCTTTAGGTGTGTGCAGTTTCTTAATAAGATTGGGAGGTTTTCTATGAATGTTACAATGGAGGAATACACACACACACACACACACACACACACACACACACACACACATTAATTTTGAATCTTTAGAAATATTCTCATGCTTGTTTATGTGTATCTATATCCATCTATCCATCTATCTATCTGTCTATCTGTCTATCTATCTATCTATCTATCTATCTATCTATCTATCTATGTGAAAATGCATTTCTTTTTGTGGAACAAAATATAATAAAAATATTCACATATAGAGATAGAGATGTGATGAATCCAATTCATACTGGCTAAAAAGATGTTTTTCAGGGGCCATGTACATTGACACCATTATTTTGGCTTGAAACTCATTCATAGTGGAAGTTCAATGCTACACACTGGGACCTTTTAAAAGTTGCATTTACAGAAGAATGTGAAAATTGTAAATTATTATTTGTTGAACTAATATATGGTCCATACCACAGCAGTATTAGTCTATTAATTTGATTTGTTCTATTGTAATAATACCTGTAACTAGTTACAAGGATGAGGGTAGATTATAAAATTTTAATATCAAATGATATTACAAAGTAAGTAGCTATAGTTAAAGAAATTGAGCCTTGAGTATTATCACTAGAGTGCTTAAATTTACATAATTAACATAGAGTTAAACATGTAAAGCAATATATCTCCATATTTCCATTGTATATTTTAAAATATCTTCCTGCTGCTTTTCTAATCCAGTCAACCAAGATGTTTAGGTTTTAGATATAGCATGCTATCATTCATCAAGATGTAACTGTAGGGTAATTTTCCACTGAAAGTAATTTTCCACCTCTCATGGTCTTTAGTTCCCATGCATCTGCTTTCCTCACTCCCATCTAGTACACACAGAGAAAAATCTAGAATCTAAGCTATGCATATCTGAGCCTTGGTTACTTCACATACAGCATTTTTAAGTTCAAATAATTTCTCTGCCAACCATATGATTCCAACTTTTATGACTGAATAAAAATGTATATAATACTGTATCCATATCTTTTCTACTAGTAATGGCCCTGTAGGCTGATTTTACTTCCAGTATTTCATGAATAGAGCATCAGTAAGCACACATTACCAAATTATTTGCAGTTGTACATAGATTCCCTTGGGTAGATGCCCAGGGTTGTATGGCTGGTTCATGTAAACCCTTTCTGTTTTTTACACCAATGTAGATATTTTGTGACATTGGCTCAGAAGGACTATGACATCCATGAGTGTTTTTCCAAACTTTTTCTCATTTGAACAAGTTTCTGAGTGATAAAAATAAATGAGTCAGTTACATTTTAAATTGCCATAGTTATTAACTCATTTATCTGAATTAACGTTGATAACAAATTTAAAAATATAGTTATGAAATTTTGACTAAGCCTTGGCAAAAGGCAAGGAGTTATTTGAAATTTAAAGAAAATCACATTTCATTACCACCTTTAGAAATGGATCCTGGAGAAACCACTGGTCTTAACTTGGTCTCTTATGAGGAGGAGTATACTTCTTCTAAATATAAAAGGTTTTAAGAGGTGATTTTTTAAAATACTTTGATAGGTTCATGTTGTAAAATGTAAGGTATAATAGTTACTTAGTTTTCTGGAAATATTTATCCCTTTTCCTATTTTAAGATATAAAATTCATCCACTTCATAACTCAAACATCCCTTTGTCCCTTAATCTGTCTTCTGAAATGGTCTTTAAATGTTTTGATTTTAAAATCTGAATATGCCAATGATTCACAAAATTATTCATCATAATTTAAAAAATCTTAAATTTTGATTTATGGGGCAAAATCTACAATTTTTTTCTTCCAAGACTTTATCCAGTAAGACATTTATCTTGAGAAATAGAGGCACACCTCTGTACACAGCTGTATGCTACAGAAATACATTCTGATGAAAGAAAGACAATACACATAAATTATTTGGCAAGAAAACATTCCATTAACTGTAGACAGATGACCTTCACTGTGTACAGAATGATTTATAATGGAGGCTGCTTTTGCAAAATAAATTGTAGGAGAGGCAACAGTTGTCTGGATCCTGGCAGTGGTTTGGAGTCATTCCGTAATTGAGCATTAGATTTATGAAGTCAATAACATCAACAATGTATTCTGATTTTATCTTAATTGTATGCAATTAGACCTAGGTGTGCTTTTCATAAAATTAAAGATCTGAAGCATGGCAACATCAAAGATATCAGTGTACTTTGCTTTGCTAGATGAAACAAATTGAGCTTTTATATGCTTTGGGGATTTCCCACATTTATGGAGATAAATGCTGTGAGGTGTTTATGTTCTCCTGAGTTTATCTTTACAGATTGACAAGTAAAAAAATACTACCTTAAAGTTCAGTTTCATATGCTTATTTATTTAACAGTGTATTTTGAGGACACCTAAGTGCCAAACACCAGTTTAGGCTATGAGGATAACTGTGGTAAATACAACACACAAAAATGTAGTAACATAAAGTTTATGGGCATTGATGGAGGACAGAATAAAATTTAAATTCATATACTTAATATAATACAAAATTTCATTCTACAGTGGTTAGTTTTATCTGTCAACTGGATGAAATCTGTAATATCTTGGGAAGAAAGTCTCAATTAGTATTGGGCTGGCATGTCTTTGGGGGATGTTCTTGATTTCATTAATTGAGAAAAGAAGACCCATCTGTTGCAGGTGACATGATTTCCCAAGCATGTGATCTTAGATTGTATAAGTAGAGAAAGTAAGATGAGCCAAACATGCAAGCATTAATTTAGTCTTCTCTGTTGCTGATATGGATGTGGTATGACCAACTGCTTCAGCATCCTGCTGCTTTGGCTTCCTTGCAGATAGACTGTAGTCTGGAATTGTGAGCTAAAATAAATCCTTTCTTTCCTAAGTTCCTTTTGATAGAACATTTTATCACATTAACAGAAAAGAAGCTAAGACAACATATAAAATTACATATATATAATATATATATATATATATATACAAAACTTCATATATATGTAAATTTACATACAGTGTTGCTTTGAAATGTCATGGTAAGGAGAAAAGAAAAAAAGGGGATATTAAAATACTGTATGCAGGAGGGGAATCAGATTTCTATTGGAGGTAGGAGATTTGATGAATACATTTGTAAAGAGGGAAGCATAATTAATGTATCTGTTTATGAATGAAATTTCCATTGAAAGCAATGAGAGCATTTTGGAGAAAAAGGAGCAAAGTTCTACTATGATCAGAAAGGTTCCTCTGTTCTACAGAGAGTAAAACCATGACCAAGGATGTAGGACAAGATGGTGGTTCAATATAACAGCACTCTCAGAAAAATGCTAGGACTCTGATTTGTAAGCAGCTTCCCTCAGATGGCATAGGTCCTAGATTTGATTAAACTGACTGTGTAATTGAGTCTAAACTGGTGCTTTGCACTTATGGCCTTCAAAGTTTAATTGTTACATGGATGAGCAAATAAATGAAAACAGAATTTAAAGTGTTTTATATTTTTTCTTTTCTCAATCCTAAGAAGATAGAATTAGGAGAGCATGAATACTTTGCAGGATTTATTTCTACAAAGTACACAATTGCTTGAAATTTTTAGAGGTGACTTTAGATTTAAACTTAATTTCAGTTCTTCATTTGATCGAGTTTTAAAATCATTCTGTAGTAACAATTTGTTAGTATAGATATTAGTGATGGCAACAGGACTCATTAAAAAAGGTACAGTGGGAATGAAATTGACTATTTGCTGGGAAGATGCCTGGAACAAAAAAGTTTTGTTTAATTTGATTGATGATCTTCCTACTCACTATTTATTGACCCTACTTATAGCTTTCTATAGCATGAACAAAGGATTTCTGCTATAGATAAAAGTCACTCCTGACAACTATGCAGAGGATATTGAAGATGACTTCATCTAGAAGTAGTAGTGAATTATGTATTGGAAGAGGAATCCATGGAATAGTCTATCAGAGTCTATTTGTACCACAGTTACAATTAGGCAACATTATTTGTGAGTAAGTATACTTGTGATTGAAGATGAACTTGTTGAATATTTACCTTTCCCTAGGTAGATCTGTAGTGTGGAATGCCCATAGTTTTCTCTCTATTTTCTATCTCCTCTAGACTGATATGATTAAGCCTCCTTATGTGATACCATTTGGTTCTCTACTCATTCACTACTTTACTGTTTTCTTCTATGATCGTATGCTGAGATCAGGCAATCTAGGCTCAAGCTCAGGTCAGGCTCAGGGGAACATGGAATCTGTGTCTAGCAATGAGCCTGGAGCCTTACTGCAGTTGAGCCTTGGTTCAGCAACTGATTGTGACGAAACAATGGAGTTGGAGTTAATGCTCTTTTCTGAATGCTGAGTATATGCAGAAGCTCTGTGTGTTGGGGGTTATCACCTAATGTCCTCAGACTCTCCCTCAGTTTGTTAAATGTACTTCTGTTGGCTGACCCTGTAATCTTCTGGGATCATTCTGTCACTGCATTTATGTGAATTTCACTTTTTTCTCCTTTCTGAGTCCCTAAAGTAAATAAGAGATTACTGTTTTAAAGAAAAAAAAAGTTGTTCAGAAACATGTACCTTAATATTTTAAAATTATAAATTTCCACTAAAACAAAATACTTTAAAATAAATTCACTTTTTATATATTTTTAAATGACAAGTAGATTCTTATTTGTGTTATATAGCAGCAACATAAAGACAAGTAATATTGATTTCTTAATAGAGTCTAATATTAGAAATTAAAAATTTGAACATTTTAAGGTAATTCCTTAATAACATTATGCAACATTTTCATTTTGCCTAATATGAAAAAAGTATACAGTATCAGTCTTTCTGTTTTAGCATTATGATTTAAGTTTTATACAGAATGTGACAGTTTATTCAAAAGTATTTAAAAAATGTTTGCAAAATAAATGTGATCTGAGTTAGATTTGTCTCTACTGAAGTTTTCTTGATTTTCTTTTGTCTATTCAAGTTTAAAATACAAAGACTGTTTTATGAGTCATCTTCAAAAACAGACCTATTATTATCATTAGCGATTGCATCTAAGACAATCTACAGATCCCACTCTTCACTATTTGTAACGCAAATTCTATGCATACCTTCCAAATCACCACCCTCCAGAGAATCTTCTGCATCTCTGCCTCAGAGCCCTGCTCATTCTGCAGAAGCACTTATGCTAACCAAACTATTAGCACCTGCCGAAATACCTCTCCATCAGTCATCAATCATCAGCAATCAGGCAGCTACTTGATAATTAGTCAAGAGGGGGAAAAAACACTTCAAAGAACTAAAAATATTTTGCACAGTGACTTTGTGCATAAAATAATTATTTTCCCTCTATTAATCTCCTTCACATCACTGAACAACACAGAATCTTAAGAAATATTGTGAACAAGTGCTGGTCCCATTTAGTATGTGCTATGCTAGTTTATTCATGGCTGCCATGAGAGATATGCATGACTCATGCAGGCGAACTTAGAATTGACACATGTAATGTCTTCTTCATTATGTATATGTAAGTGTATATATGAACATGCTTTACTAATATATATTTTCTTTATCACCATTTTTGATAAAAGATGTTCAAAAAAACAGACAACACATAAGACCTATTTTTTCAGGGCTGTGAAGCTCCCTAATTTGGTGACACATATTCATTCAATCAACCCTTACACAAACCTTAGGAAGAAGGAAGAGAATACTGCTTGTCCCATCACATAATTCATGAAATCAATGTAGAGAGTGATTAAGATAGAACAACTGAGAAGTTTCATGGCTGTGATTCTAGGGCAATCGAGCTTTAGATTCCAAGTTCTTGAGCATGGGGATAGGGAAGATGCATAATATGTGATACTATGATGGCCAGTAAGCAAACTGATGGGAAACCCAGTGGGTTTTGTGAATATTCATGTAAATAAGAGCCTTGCTCAAACCTCTCTAAGGCATCAAATAGGAGATGTCTTGCCCTTAATAAAGTAGCAATAACAGTAGAGGAAGTAGCCATTATAAGGGTACAGTAATTATTTTGTATTACTCTCTAAACTTGCTACAGTTCTTTACAGGTCCAGCAGGATCATGTTAAAGTTTCAGCTGAGATGTCATGGCAGTGTTCTTCACTTGTAAGGACAACTTAGTACCTCTAAATCAGCTTCAGAAATTCTCAAAAACTGGGAGAAATATTTTCAGTATTGCAGCACGGAAATTGTTTTCCGTCATACATGTTTGTGCTTAAGTCTGTGTGTTTTTAATTGGAAGTTTTCCTCCCTACACAATAAATTACACACAGGCCTATTTACAGAACATCAGAAATACATAGACAGTTGGCATGAAGACCATTATGCTTGAATTTTGCTTAATGAATTTTCACTTGCAGTTTTAATTGCTAATGCATACTGCGTATATGAGATCGACCCATTCTGGATTTAGCAAATGTTGAATCCATTGCACACATACAAACACACACACATATACACTATATATATATCCTTCACTGCCTTGATCAAACGTGCTTTAAATGGCTATCCTAAGGTTTTAATCAACTCAACTTGCCCAGCAGATGTGCTGGCATGTGTTCTATGACTATTTGTTTCTTCCTCACAGAATTTCTTACACAACAAAGACAACAGAAAGATTTGAAAATATGTATATGTGTTTCACATGCATATTTCATGAGTTTTCTATTTTCCTACAGTTAGGGATTCCTTGACTAATGATTCCTTATCTATCTATCTATCTATCTATCTATTTATTTATTGTGAATATATATGGTCTTTGACATACTATTCTGTGCCCAGTAACCATTCCCTTATTGATAAGCAATCAAAAATGTTTTAATAAAATAAAACAAATAAAGTAAAATACTGTGGTATAAGTATTAAGAAAGTAACAAGTCTAATGATACCATGCTGCACAGATACTTTTTTCTTGAATTCGCATTTATTTTAGAAGAAACTTTTGAAAAGAAGAGATTTTTAAATATTTAGACTTGCAAGAGTTTTTAAGTAGAAACTGTTTCCAAAAGCAAATCTGGAAAATGAAAAGTATTGATCTTTTTTTTTTTTTATTTTGTGTTCTGAGATAGGAATCATTATATATTTTTATCCTGAATTTGTCTGCAATTACACTGATGCAGATGCTAAATCTTTTCCCTGATATGCTTACACAGAGAGAAGATGCCAATTCGGATCTCAATGAGACATCGAAGAAAGGGCAATGTTAAGGGAAAAGAAAAAGGAAAAGGAAAGAATCGGAAAGAGTATGATGCCTTGCAAGACACTCACTGACACTTCTTTCAGTGTCTTCCTGATTTCTTTAAAAAACCACAGAAGAAAAAAGACAATGGACTTGCTTTATAAATGGTAACAAGACATGTCAAAGCTAATTCACTGAGCATCCAAATCCCTTCCTGATTTATTTTGGAACTTGCTTAGAGACCCAAGATGGTTGATAAGCTGAACAAAATAGGAAACTTAGGAAGCAACCGTAAAAGAAAAAAAAAAAACACGCCAGGCGGTGGTGGCGTATGCCTTTAATCCCAGCACTCGGGAGGCAGAGGCAGATGGATCTCTGTGAGTTCGAGGCCAGCTTGGGCTACCAAGTGAGTTCCAGGAAAGGTGCAAAGCTACACAGAGAAACCCTGTCTCAAAAAACAAAAAAAACAAAACAAAAAAAAAAAACAACAACAACAAAAAAACACAACTGAAGAACCATAGAAAGTGAGCAAAGAAAAGCTAAGACTGAGGTAGAAAACAGGCACAAAATATTTTAAGCCATAGATGGTCCCAGGAAAACAAAAAGTTGTCAGATGTTATTGTAAGGATCCCATGTCTATACACTTGAGCCTGCAGGGCTATGTTCAAGCATGTATTGTAAGAATCACATGGTAGAAACAAGCAAATGTGCTGAGGACAGTGGTTACATTAAAGATCATATTTCATGTAATTGTTTAAAAGAAACTGGAAAATAATCTAGAGAACCATATTTTCAGTAAGGGACTTGAGACTACCATGAAAACTAAAAGATAAAAACACAAAATATCCCTTAGATGTATATAAAAAGAAACAGACAGGACATTAATTTCAATCCAGTGGATATATCCTTCTAACAACAGAAAATCTGTCTCATGTAACTTAATGGGTTCTGTCCCAGAAAGTGCAAATCAGCCTGAGTGAGTTTGGAGAACATGCAATCTTGATGTTTCTCAAAACACAAAAAGTCACGTTCAAAGTCCTTGCCAGTTGGTGAAAAAAAACTGTCCCTGGGAGAAGAAAGAGAAGCCAGCTTTGCAGACTGATCGTTAAAGGCCTAGTTCTTACATGCAGAGCCAAGACCAGCTAAACAGTGTGGAAACTTGTCCTTTTCTTCTCAACTAAGCTGAGGTTTAGAAATTGTGGTTTGTGTTTGTTGTGGAAAAAACAAAAAACAAAAAACAAAAAAATAAACCAAACAGAGGAAAACGAAGTGAAAACAAGCAGCGCATTCAGAGACAGGACTTCAAGCCACTCCCATAAAAAGCTCTTCGAGTTATGTTCATTTGCACAACTATAAACCAGACCCTGTGATTATTAATTCAAAAAATTTTGAGATTGTAGTCTAATTACCTTTATTCCTTCTCTTTCCTTCTCAAAATCTTCTCATAATTCTACCATCTGTTCTTCAAATTCATGGCCTTTTTTTCCATTAGTAGCTGTTACATGCATATATGTAAATACACATTGTTAGGATTTGGTCCTTATTTACGTCCTTTAATTACGTCATCAGCCTTCGCCGGCTTCCCAGCCTAAAAAAGCGGTTGAGCCCTCTGTGGGCTCTCTCTCTCTGTTCCCTCTCCTTTCCGCTCCTTCCCCCCGTTGGTCCCCCTCTCTCCCTCTCCCTCCCCCATGTCTCTCTCTCTCTCTCTCTCTCTCTCTCTCTCTCTGTCTTTCTCTGTCTCCCCCCCCCCCCAATAAAGCTCTAAAAAGGTAACCATGGCTATGATTCTTTTAATCAGCACGCTCCTCCGCCGGCATGGCCGCCGCGGGCGGTGCCAAGCTTTCTGCTAAAGTTTTAAACCCTTCTTCTTCCCCACTTTTGCGTCTCCAAGTGTAACCTTTTCTGTCTGACTTCCGCCGGCGGTGGGCGGACTCAAGTGGGCGGGCCCTGGCGGCTTCTACGACTTGCCCTAACTCACCTTAACTCCACCCACTCATTCTCATGTGCATACAGACAGGGCCCTGATCTTTGCCTTGTCCCTATTTCCAAAGAGGGAAAAAAAAATTTTCTCATGTACCACAAGCTTTTCTCTTCCCAATTCCCTGTTCTAACTCACTGTTCAGCCAATGGTACAGGACCACCACAGAACCAGAGTCCAGAGATCATCAAATAAGATTGTAACAGCTAAAAGGTATTTACACCCCCAGACCCAAAAGCGTCTGGGCGCTACAAAGACTTTAATGTAAACATCTATTACTATGAGATGCTTTTAACAATTGATCACCTGTCTCCTAGATGCTGAACCAGTAAAGGAAATAGGTGCTTTAAAATAATTTGTCTCTGATAATGTTTCAAAATCCATAGGGACAGGCCGGATCTACCTCATATAAATGCCAACATAAAATAATAATGATTTTTTTTATCTCTCTAAGTTTTTTCTATGTCACCAGCATCTTGTCAAACAGAAAGTTCCCTGCCACAGCCAAGAGGGATACATGTCTCCAGAGCAAACGGATGACAGACAGTATCCCACAACGCCTGTCTACATTGGAAGACTCCCCTTCTCCATTCCCCCCAGAGCCAACCAACGTCCAGAAGTCAGCTGGAAGCAGTTTTTGAGAGGAACAACGCCCCTAGTCCCATCTACCTGCTTTTTTTATAATAAGGGAAAGTCTGGGATGTTAGGATTTGGTCCTTATTTACTTCCTTTAATTACTTCATCAGCCTTCGCCGGCTTCCCAGCCTAAAAAAGTGGTTGAGCCCTCTGTGGGCCCTCTGTGGGCTCTCACTCTCTCTCTCTGTTCCCTCTCCTTTCCGCTCCCCCCCCCCCCCCGGTCGGTCCCCCTCTCTCCCTCTCCCTTCCCCATCTCTCTCTCTCTCTCTCTCTCTCTCTCTCTCTCTCTCTCTCTCTCTCTCTGTGTCTTTCTCTGTCTCCCCCCCCCAATAAAGCTCTAAAAAGGTAACCATGGCTATGATTCTTTTAATCAGCACACTCCTCCGCCAGCATGGCCGCCGCAGGCGGTGACCAGCCATGAGGGGCAGCGCCGCTGGCATAACCAACACACATACGTTCCTAAGTGTAAACTGCTCAGTGTGTATAATGTTACTTGCATGCATGTTTTCAGGGATGACTATTTGGTACAAATAAATTTGTATTCTTTTCTCCTTACAAAGACTTCCTCTCCAGCCCCCAGATTCACTCAGTTGCCTGTGGTTCTCTGGGTTGTGTTGAGACCTCAAGGGCTTCCCCAGTCCATTTTTGCATGCCCATTGATTTTGTCATTGTTTAGTTCACATTTGAGCAGTCATATTGGTGAGTCCTTACAGGTGTAGTTTCTGAAATTACTAGAAGACACAATCTCCCAGCAAAGTTCCCGATCCTCTCTGACTCTTACAATCTTCCCACGCTCTCTTCAGCAAAGTTCCCTGACCCTTAGGTTAGCTGAGTCTCTTAGGTGAGACTAGTCTCTAACACTCTGCATTTTGATTGGTTATAGTTTTCTGCAATAGTCTCCATGTGTTGCAAAGAGAAACTTCCTTGATGAGGGGTGAAGACTACACTTGCCTGTGGGATTAGGACAAATGTTTATGGATTGTCACGGGGATTATGCAGGTTTAAGAAGTTAGTAGTTGTAGATTCTCCATCAATAGTCATGACTAACACTGAGAAGTCACCTAGATTTTTATTACCAGGCTTGGCTTCCCTCCTATTGAGCAAATTGTAAGTCTAATCATAGATCTCATGTTTTAATGTTTATCTTACATAGAGGATGGAGTAGAGAGATGAACTTCATCTAGTATTACAATCGCTTTCCCTTCTATACTCAATAATATTAACTTTAGCCTGCAGTTTTAGAATAAGGCGTTAGTTCTAATATAGTTTCCAGATGTCAGGTGAGAGATATACAAAAAATATGCTTGAGGGCAAAGAAAATTTGTGAATGATGTTATGTACTCGATAGGTGGTTAGTAAACTCACTTTGATGATATCTGTTTATATCTCATATAAATGTGGAGGCACAGACATTTCAAACAATTGACATCTGCTTTTAAAGGAAGAAAATATGGGATCTAATTGGCTAATTTCACTAAAAAATATAAACTTTTATTAATAAGCATTTTGATTTAGATATTAAATTGAAAACTAGACTTGCACTTCTCTTAGAAATCCCATGTCACATAAACACAAATGTGTTGGAAGTGGGCAAATTTTGTATTTATCTAGCTTAAGCATGCAAATATAACCTATATTAAATTGAGTAACATACCTAGATTGCTTAAGATTAGCCTAGAATTGAATATACTCACTCACTTTTTCTCTTCAATGTTTATAAAATTTTAGAAATGGCTTAGTTGTGCTGGTTTGGCATCATGTCATCCAATCATCATTTGTATCCTAAAAGGCTCATTTATGTATGTGGGAATTGACTCCACATAAATATTTTAAATAGCCCAATCTTGTAACTAAAATCTCCATTATACCTTGTTCTAAATTGGCTTTACATACATTATTCATATATTCACTCCAGCAAATATGTGAGATATATATTAATAGTCTTTTCACATTAGATGCTAAAACATTGTATCAGAATAATTTTAAGGGACCTTCTCATTATTAGGTAGAGGGCCAAAGACTTGTCATCATATGATGTAAGGTTAAGCCTCATGTAATTTCCACTATATTATGCTGTTTGATAGTGTGATTTTCTTTTCCTAAAATTTCTGACACCTTCATAGCTTGAAAAACTTAGTTTATGTAATAGCTGATTTATGCTAAACAAGTTATTTAATCTCGTTCGATCTGAGTTTCCTCATATATGATGTAAAATTGTTATGAATAGTAATATCTTCCTAAAGGGTTACCTGCGTACTTTGCAGATTCCCTCATAAAATAAAAATGCAAGTGTCCTTTAAGAAAGAAAAAGTGCAATTAAAATAGCTGGAATGTTATAATAGCCTCTCTTGATTTTAAGATGTTTTTAACCTCTACTTTTTAATCACTTTAGGTAAAAACAAATTTAAAAGTTATCACAAATTGAATAAATTGCCTTTATATTGTAAAATAGAAGCTTTAGGCATAAATCTGAACATTTAGCTTGTATATAGAATCATTGGTATTATTACTTGCTTGTAACTCATATAAGCATGTTTTGCTGACCTAAATAGTCCAAATGTGGTCTAAAACCAACTCAACTGTTTACATTTGTCCTCTTGGCAAACATAGTCTCCCAACACTCTCCACATGCTAGTGATGAATGAAAAACCTATATCCCTTTTTTATGTCATTTGTGTAGCAGACATGTTTGATATATACAGCAGTAATAGGAAGACAAAGGCAAGGAGAAGCTTCTCTCACCGTTCACGAGTCTTAACCTTCTTTCTCTGTTTCAAACAGTTTTTGGCTTTTAAGAAAGCATAGTCTTTTGTAGCTACCAGCACTACCATGTGTTTGTCAGTAGATGCAATGTACTCTGTAACTGCTCTAAGTCTCAGCAAGTCTACTTGATATTAGAAGTCTTCTACGTTGCAGTATTCTTTGGCATTGGGAATGCTGAATGAATATAGGTGGTAAGGCTGGAGCAAGCACACTGCATGTATCTTCTCTGTGCAAGTGCTTGCATCATGGGCTCGTTAAATTATACTGGTAGCATTACACAGACAATGGCAATCATTAATTCGAGTACTACTCTCCTAAGCTGGAAGCCTTGGTCAACTACAAAAGTCACAATTTCACAAGGCTGGCCTTGTCTGCCTTGAAGTTGGAAAGGAATCACACACACACACACACACACACACACACACACACACACACACATATCTATGAGTTCTTTCTTCATTCTTAGTTGGCACTTAAAATGCTAACCCATTATTGTATAAGCAAGTGTATGCTTTTATGCTATTGTATAAAATGGCTTTAAGTCAGTGAGTTTATGTTACTGGAGGATCTCAGGTAATAGAAGAGTTGTGTGAATGGTTTAAGTATGAGCCAGTCAAGAATCCAGACAAAGCTTGTGAAGTAGTTCAGGACTCTAAGAGAAGCACAGCCTCTTTTAAGAAGCCTTTCAGGGCTGTAATCCCAGCACTCAGGAGGAGGAGGCAGGATAATCATAATTTTGAGGCCACCTTTGGCTGTGTAACAAAGTCAAGAGAAACCTCGGTTACTGAAAACACCATTCAAAAATACAACAAAGCAAAACCAAAAAGATATTCTAAAAGCAGTGCAGTGTGGAGTTAGACAAACCCATGATTTTTGCTGTAGTCTGTGTAAAGTTGCAACTGTTTCTGTGCATCCTAATGATTTATAATAATTACACATGAGCAAGGTTTGTTCTGTGCTACCCTTGACATCATTGTGCTTATATTTAAAGTCTACGAGCAATTTAATCAGCACATTGTAGAATGAGCTGGAGGAAAGTGAGGGCAATTTAAAACAAATTTAAAGAACAAAAGGATATAAGTATCTAATTTATTTTTACCTATATTAGATAATAGTGTAGTAGGTATAGAGAGACAAACAGTAAGGTGATCCCATTTTGTTCCCAACAGTTTACAGAGTGCTACTGTCTTGGACAGACAGCCTTGGTGCCGTCCTCAGGGCTTCTTCTCCACAAAGCAATTTAAGAAAAAAACTGATACAGTGAAATTCTTATTTATATACCGCAGATAGTATCAACTTTTAGGAAAATACAGTCATGAAAACTTGATTGCCTGTGTTTTTTTTTAATTGGTCTTTTAACTATTCCTCCAGTAAGAGAAAGAAAAACATGAATGTATAGGAAGATATGATTTGTTTTTTATGCTTATTCTGAAATTTGGAGGATTTTTATGGTATTTATTCCCTGACATTCACCTGAGCTGTTGCTTTATTTTAAACACATATCTCTGTTTTGGTATTCTGTGCAGGGAACTTCCATCTGATTTGATTTCTCTCTGGCTCTCACACAATCAGGTAATGTTCTCATTTTCAAATGCTAATGTTCTGCTTTATATAGCAGTTAGTTGAAAACCTGTGACAATTACATTTCTTGTATGGTAAATATTTTAGTATTCTTAAAGAACTTTTATCTTGCCATTAAATAAACCATCTTATCAGATGCAGAAACACAGTAATTTAAACCCATTTTGCTTTTCTGTATTTCTTATTTTATATTGTTTATGGACTATTCTGAAGCTTACCCACCCACAAATTCTAAATAAATTTACCAATGTCCTTAAATATGTTTGAATTCAATGAATAAGATAATGCATGTTTTAAGTACTTAATATTTTCACACATATGTTTAAAGTTGTAAATCTTCACAATGTTTCTCTCTTGTGATAAGAATTACCTTCTGAAGGAGTGGATTAAAGGTTGAATACATCCCTTAGATCACTTCTCCATATCATAACAGCCTGAAGGGAAATGCAGTGGCTATTTGATCTATTAGAAGTTGCTTCATCTATGTATTCAAATCTTCTTTGTAATATGTATGTTAGTAAAAGTTAGGTGATCAGCAGTGAATATGTTTTATGATTTCTTAAATTACTTATTTATTTTATTACTAATTTGTTTATTATTTATATATGTGAGTGTTTTGCTTGCATGTATGTCTGTATACCATATGTGTGCCTGTGGAGGTCAGAAGAAGACATTGGTTTCCCTGGAACTAGAGTTATGGAACATTGTGAGCCACCTTGAGGGTGCTTGGAATCATATCCTGATCCTCTTCAAGAACAGTAAGTACTCTTAACCACTGAGCCATCTATCCAGCTCAGCAGTGAAAATTTGAAAACTTGAAACCTTTTCCTTTGAAATATGTATATATAAATGAATAAATATATATGAGTAAATATAAATATAGGTGAATGATATTGACACACGTGTATATATATATAGATGCAAATAAATTAAATATATGCTTTCTAACAAAATAGTCAATACTTTACTAAGAAAAAATAATTTTCCTTGCAAGTAAAAGAAAATGGTTAAAATAGTAATTATCTCTATAAGAACAAAGTAAACAGTTCTGTATGTTAAAACATGAGGTTTTAAATTGAAAAATTATCCTATATCTTATGGATTGGTTTTAAATTATATTCATTATGGACATAAAGTTAAATACAAGGAAGATATTTTGGGGTATTAAATTAGTTTTCAAGCTCTAATTACATAAGTCAGTTTTACAGATTCATACACTGTGCCAGTATTCTCTTAAACTAATGATAATGAGGATGCTGGTAGACCAGTCATACTTAATTAGGCTTACAGCCCTGATGGCCTATTTGGGAGTTTGCATACTGGCATGTTTGTTTGGCATAAAGAGATATGGGATACAGCCAAGACTTTTTCATGCACATGAAAAGTGCCATCCGTATTCACAATCTCTATGCAGTCCATGGCATATTGCTGGGACAGAAAAAGGAACAAGGTTAAATGTTTTTATTTCATATTAAAATAACATTAAGCAAAACAAAAGGTCTAATTATATGTTGCAGCAACATCATTAGAACAATTTATCAAGAATACAAGATACTGCATTTTGAATAAAATGTTTACTTATATATCTGATTGGAAATGTATGTTGGTGTTTGTATCTCACCCTGAATTTTAGAAATACTATCCGTAACTTAAACTCTTGATTATCCTACATTTACTATATTTCTGTATTTCATCGATTTTAACTCTATCTTCCCGGCAAAGCTTAGTGTGATCAGGGCAGTGAGAAGGACTTCACTCCAGAACATAGTCATTGTAAACACATAGGAAGTCAGCAAGTGAAGAAGCAGAAATCCTCTACAAAGTATTTCCTCGAATACTTATCTATGCTTCTCTCCTTTTGTCCATGGATGTGACCAGGTATGTTATTTTATAAAGATTACAGACATTTGTTTTTTCTAACTTCACTTTCTTCATTCTCCTCACAAAATCTGAGCTGCTCCTGGCTCCCTATGAATGAGAACAATAGTTAATTAACTCTCACATATTTAGGCTCTTTGGGATTGGGAGTTACTTCAGAGATTTACTAACTGGGCTGTGCTGTTGGAATCTGTAGAAGAAGCAAAGAAAAATTCCCCCATCTTCCATAAAGATTTGTTGAAATGTGCACCTGTAACAAAAGATTAACAAGAGAACAAGAAAAGTAAGCCTAATAATTCATGTGGCATATCTATAACACAGGGAATGATTAGTTCTCAAAGACATGGCATCGAATTTTAGTGTGGAGAGCATCTTCAGTGAAGAAAAGTAAAACATGAGATCAAATGGAGAAAAAGAAGGAAAGGACCCCAGTCTCTAGGAATAATAACTTATAGAACTGCAAACAAGTGACAGATGGAGACACAAATGCTAGCTAGTAAAACTTTTAAATCTAATACCAACTCTAAATCTATACATTAATATTAAAAATACATTTAAAATTATTCTTTGAAAATTGCATACATCTATACAATAAATTATGATAGCATTCACACCTCCATTTATTCTCAATTCCCCTTCACCCACAGCATTTCCCCTCCAAAATTAAAGTGCTTTTAAAAGTATTTCATTTTAACATCCCATTGTGTGCACCTACCGTTCCTTGTATGTGCATGGGTATTTAGCTATCCATTGAAGTGTGGGAAATCTGCAAGTAGCCAAAGTCCTGAAAAAAAAAAGAAATCTTCCTCAAATCATGTTCCCTAAACTGCCAATAGCGCCTCAGCTGGATGTGAGGCCTCATGCACCCTTTATGCTGGAATATTGATTGGTTTAATTTATATAGGTCTTGGTGGGTTACCAAAGTTGCTATGTGTTCATGAGCAATCAACATGTCATATCCAAAACACAGCATTACACATATCTCTTTCCCATTCTCAGGCTCTTACATCTTTTCTGTCTCTGCTTCTTACCTTTTAAAAAAATTCTCTGAACCTTGGCAATGGGTTAATATAGAAGTATCATTCCAAGCTGAGCTTTGCAACATGTATGTATATGAGACACTTTGACTAGTTGTGTTTCTCTAGGAACTACTAGCTAATCTTAAGTGGTAAATAGTTATGTCTGGTAGAAATGGGTAAGAAACAGTATACCTTTCTCCTGTGCCAATTTATTTCCAGTTTTCAGGCAACTAGTTTGTGAACAAAGAAGATTCCTTCAAGTGCTCATCTTTACTGCCACCAGACTAACAATTCTCATTTCAATGACATATTTGGGGTACCATTTCTTTTCACACACCCTCATGAACTCACTCTCCAACTCTAACAACTTGTCCATACTGCCATTGTTCTTAATTATCTCATGATTCTGACTCTCACTGTTCTGTTATGGTTATTTCTGTATAAGGAGTTTTTGCTTAGTAGATTTTAAGTTCCCAAGAGCACAATTTGTTTCTTATTTCTGTATAAAATTCTAAAGTGCATTTAAATGAAAAATAGATGGCTAGATGAAACATGAAATGACCTAAATTTGCAATGATGATGTCATTGAGACTACCTTGTCATTCAAGCTAATGACACTTGCTCTGATACACTTAGGTAATTAATTATTCTTTGACCATCTGGCAAAAGGGGCAAGCATACTGTTAACTGTTTCAAAGATGTGAAAACAAATGCATGTAAGTCAAAACAAGGTCAAAATCTTTGGTTTTTAAGGGAAAGAATGAAGTTCTTTATTTTATTAATGTACATGTATTTGTCCGTTTGTACATGCATGCACATGAAATAGCACATATGTAGATGTCAGGGGACAACATTTGTGATTCATTTCTTTCCACCCTCCAGTTGAGTTACAGGAAATGAACTCAAGTCATTAGACTTGGTGTAAGGAGTCCTTCTCTGCTCAGCCATCTTGCCAAGAGTTCTTCTAACATAGGGTCAATGAAGACTAAGTGACAGTACCAATCTCCAGTGGCCAAGGTGGCTTACTTGTAAACCAGCACTCTTCCCTCTAGGTTCTGAGTAGGGAATGGTCATGTTCTCACTGAAGAAAACTCCCTGGACCTCAGGACCCTCCATAATGGCTAGAGTTTCTAATTTGCTGTTCTATTTTGATATTTAAAACTATCACTCAGAATGGGATGGCTCTTTCAATGATCCATTGCATACTTTTGTCCTTTTAGAACATAACCTGACTAAACACCAGACAGTAGGGTAACAGACTGTAAGGTGACATGCATTGTAGGGTAACAAGGACTGCTCATATTCTGATTCTGAAAACATTACTCCATTTCTATATCACCACTACCATCAAATCCTTTGAATATGTGTTACCAGAAAGCTTTCTATGAGATGCACATTTGCTCCTTAGCTGAGATAAGTTCTTATCAAATTCTTTATGATAGACACAGTTAAGAACAAACATTGTTACACTGTTAATCAACTGAATACTGTTTGAAAGAGTCTAGGATTTGCTAGCAGAAAAGATTAAAGAGGAATGGAAGAGTTTTTGTTAGATTTAAAATGCAGTACAGTGGTCTAAGGACAAAATTACTCAAGCTCCTACTGGAAATCGTGAGTCAGCATGGCTTGAAAGAAAATTTCACTAGAGGTTCAGAAATTGAAAGAGAGGCACCGATGTAGTAAAAACACTGTTTTGAAACAATAAAATCTATACTACAGAGATGAATAATTTTCATTTTATGACTTTACAGTTACAACACATGGTAGCTTTATAAAACAAGAAGAAAATCAAATGTTACATCTCTGATAGGCTTCGGTTATCCCCTTTCATGTGAATTGTTATATTATGGGGAAGTAGTTTATGAATTTTGTTTTGATTATTTTGACTCAATCCCTTTTTCTGCCTCTTGCTAGATAGATGAACTTAACTCTTAATTTCTTTTCAAATGACACATCCATCATACATCAAATGAGCACAAAAATACTTCCTAAGTCTTCAGGAAAGGATGGAATAGTATAAAAGTTTTATTTGTAGAAGGTACCTGCTTGAAACGCCTTCATTATTTTGTAACATTTGCTAAATAACTTTTGTTTTTCTCTTGTCATTTCCACCTATTTTTCTGAGATTTTATTAAATGAAATGTTAACAACCATTCATGCTAATTATTGCTCTTTCCATCACTTGCCAAAATGACCAAAATTCTTAAGCAGAAAGTCATTACAACAATGAAAATCAGCAAATTCAATGTTGAAAATATTCACTGATGGCCCAACACACACTAAAATTTCCTGCAAATTAAAATGACAAAACCAACTGCAGATCATGATTTGGAGAAATTGAATAACTCATACACCAATGGAAGATGATGAAATTGACAGAAACTCTATAAAACACTTAAAAGAATGAAATCATTTTAGGGAACAACAGATTCACTTGGTCATTTATTCCAGAAAAATGAAAACTAAAATTCACTTAAAACCTTGTCTATGAATGATATCAATACTATGAACAATGTACATGTTTATTTTTAATAATAAATAATTATAATCTATCCATTTATTTTGTAATAGATGCATTGTATAAACTATGTGTGTTTACAGACATGTAAACATACATATCATGAAACACTATAGAGCAATTGAAACAAATGAGCTATTTATCTATGCATCAACTTGGATGACCATGTAAGGAAGTATTCTGAAGGAAAAGTTTTTCCCTAACAGGTATACAACATTTATTCTTCTTTATCTAAGATGCTAGGAAATAACAAAATTTCAGTGGTTGTATATAAGGTGGGGTATGATCAGTGGCCCCAAAGGTGTTATAACTTTGGTGAGGTCTAGGGATAAATCTTCATTAGGACACATGAGTACTGTTTGGTGAGTGGATACTGTAGTGGATATCATCAGTATGGATGCTATATATTACCTTGTATTTTGCACAGTTTTACCAATGCATGAAATTTAATTGAATGTGAATGAGATCTCTCTGTATTACTTTAATAATTATAAGTGAATCACATTGTTCTGGATAGTTTTATGACAACTTGATACAAGCTAATCTGAAAGGAGGGACCTCACATGAGAAAATGTCTCCATAAGATTTTGCTGTAGGCATTTTCTTAATTAGTGGTTGATGGAAGAGTGTCCAGCCCATTGTGGGTGATGCCATCCCTGGGCTGGAGGTTCTGTGATCTATAAAAGAGCAGGCTGAGCAAGTCATGGGGAGCAAGTTACTAAGCAGGGTTACTCCATGCCCTCTGCATTGTCTCATGCCTTGTTTGTGTGCCTGTCCTGATTTCCTTCAGTGATGACCAGTGATACGGATGTATAAACCAAATAAGCCCCTTTCTCCTCAAGTTGTTTTGGTCATGGTGTTTCATCACAGCAATAGTAACTCAAACAAGTCAATTACAACTTCAATGTAAAAAAGGAAAAAGTAAGTGAATCAAAACACAAAGTTCAGAAAGTAGCTTTGAAAGTAAGCACTTTGGTATATTTGTGCAGTCCCAAGAATGTGGAGGCTGAGGCAGGGGAATTGCAATTTCAGTGTTGCCCTGGGCTGCATAGTGAGATCATATCTTAATATAAGAAAAATAACAAAACAAAACAAATAGTGACTTTAAGTTCAAATGCTTATTCTTGAAATTTTCCTAAAACCATGATCAATATAGTGGCAGTCTACTGTATTTGGCTATGATATATCTAGTAACTTAGAAATACTTTACTATCTATCTTAATATGAATAATAACCACAGTAAACAGTAGATTACAATGACAGAATTTTCTGCATGCCATGATTATCCTGATTTGGGTTAACTCCAGCTTGCTGTAGAATTTTATTTTCATCATTTCAATAGTCAACACACAGAAAGTTTACAAATATATCAATCAGTAAAATTATATGAGGTCATCACAGATTTCCTATAAGAAGTGATAAAAGGAGTGAGTAAGATGAGAAGAAGGGAGGAGAGAGTTAGACATTAAAGAGAATCAGAAGGTTTGAATTCCATTGACTCCTTAAAAATTGATTTGGGAAATCCTGGGCCCTTATATAGTAACATTGTTTTGTAAAATTAAATTTCTGAAGTAATTGATGCACTGTTTGTAAATAATATTAAGCATCAAAATATATAATGTAAAATTAGCCACATTAGTTATATTTGAAAAAAATTATAATCTGAATTTTCTCTTTTTTTGTTTGTTTGTTTCGATTTTGTTTTTTGAGACAGTTACTCTGTGTAGTCCTGGCTGTCCTAGAACTCACTCTATTTACTCTGTAGACTCAAACTCACAGAGATCTACCTGCCTTTACCTCCCAGGTGATGGAATTAAAGGCATGTGCCACCAAATTTTCTAATAAAATAACCACTCTGGCAGTCTTAGTGGCACTTAACAATAATTAGTCCATGCATGGGTATACATGTATCAAGCATATACATTTTCCTATTGCTTTGGAAAGCTGTTTAAATAAGCATACCCAAGCTTCATATTGGTTTTTGAGAGTTTATAAATAAATATTCCTTTTCAGGTGCTTCTGTTTTTTGCTTTTTTTTTTCCTTATTGAAAAATAAATTCTTCTCTCATACATTGTGTTCCAACTTCGGTTTTCCCTCCCTTCGCTCCTCCCACTCTCCCCCACTCTCTGCTCTTCCCCTGATCCACCCCCTCTCCATTTCCTCTTCAGAAAAGAGCAAGCCTCCAAGAGACCACAGCCAAACAGGACAAAAGACATTATGAGGAGAGAGAGGGAATCTAAATTGGTGGTCTCCATCAGGTCCCTCTCCTCAGAGGTAGGGTGACCTGAGGAAGAGTGAGAGGAAAGATTATAGGGGTCAGAGGGGATGGAGGACACCAGGAGTACATGACCCACAGAATAAACTAAGCAGGCTCACATGGGCTCACATAGACTGAAGAGACGCTTCCATTTTCCATTCATTTCCCACAGACTTAAATTTGGGGCTTCAATAATTTTATGTGTCTCTACTCAAGAAATACAATAAATATCAATTTTTAATAATTTAACACCATAATGAGATTTGACTTAGCCCCTCAATGGATTCACGGGAACTGCAGGGGAGTAATTATTATTATTCTTTTGGTTTCTTTTTTTTATTTAAGAAATTTTTCCACTCACTCTACCTATCAACCAGAGATCCCCTCCCATCTTTCCTCCCACTCCCCTCCAGCTCCACCCTCCCACCCCAGCAAACCCTCCATCTCCTCCTCCAAAAGCGTAAGGGCTCCCATGAAGAGTCGGCAAAATTTGATACAATCAGCTGAGGCCAGACCAAGCCCCTCTCCCCTGCATCAAGGCTGAACAAGGCATGCCACCATAGGTAATGGGCTCCTGAGAGCCAGCTCATGCACCAGGGACAGATCCTGATCCCACTACTGTTTTAATAAGCATACCCAAGCTTCATATTGGTCCCCCTTAAGGAGGACCCTAAGAGGGATGCATGAATCTCCCTGGGAAGGGGAAATAGATGAGATCTCCATGACTAAACAGGCGAGTAATTATAATATAATGCACTGAAATGAAAAAAAAAAGTCATTTCTTGCATATGCTCTGGTTTTGGGGTGTTTGTTCTGCTGACAAGGAGCAAGTTTATACCACTTTAACTCTCCGTGAAGCATTTGAATGCAGATTCCCTTCTGTAGTTCTGTATTCAGCTGTAGAAGACTGTGAATAAATGTGGAGTCAAATACAGGAAAACAGCTATGCCTAAATGGAGCCAGTTCTGTCTCATGCAGACTCAAATGTCTTGTGACCTTTCACACAGTTTACTTAGTACAGGTCAAGTTTGTATTTGCTGTGGCATCAACACAGTACCTAATGCTACTGCTTTTTACACAAGTATCGCATCTCAATTTTGACAAAGGTAAATATTCCATCCTTGCTTAGGATGTCTTTAGTCAACATTTGTCATGTGAAGACAAATAAATTTTCTATGAGCCAGGGAGAGAAATAGTTCAATGACTATAAGCTTTTAAGAATTCACATTTGATCAATGTAAAAAGGACAGGAGAGATGGTTCAATGTTTAAGCATACTTGCTCTTCTCACCTGGGACACAGCTTTCATTCCCAGCATCCACATGGTAGCTTAGAACTCCAAATTCAGGGGATCTGAGGCCCTCTTCTGGCCTTCATGGCATCTGTCTACATGTGGCACACATGTAGGGAATTACATACATCAATGCATGTGCACACAGATGTACACACACACACACACACACACACACACACACACACTCTCTACAATAAATAAACCACTTACAAAGAAGAATAGCTTAAAAATTGTAGATTAGCTCTTTTCAATTGAGGTGAAAATGTTGCCATTGGAACTATGTTAATGCAAGACAGCTTGTCAGGGTTTACATAGAAATGCCAGATTTGGGAAAATGATCATACTAAAAAACTATTGAGTCCTTACTACAACCAATGTCTCTGCTACATAGTTTTTGCATTTTCTTCTTCAAAATCCTCTATCAGTGAAGATTCTCCTGTATGTAGGTTATGAAATCTCATTAAATGTGGTGGGAAATAGCAGACTGTACAGTTTTAAAAAGAAAGAATGTCTATTGCTGATGTTGGCTTAAAACAATTGAATCAGAATGCTTCATCAAGATAGCCACAAGTCTATATTTCTTTTCCCAGATCTCAGCTCCACTTATTCTGCATTGGCTTAATTCTCAGGTAGCCTTTCTTTATGTGTAGTTGACTACCTTGGACTGTTGTTGGTTTATGTCATCCTCACATCCTACAGTATCAGGAAAGGGCACGGACTGCCATATGTAGTTAATCCTGGACAATAGCTGTGGGCAAGTGTGTGGGCTCAATGGATTGACTGGTCAAGAAAGACGTCTTCCTCTCTCTGACCTTCCCTATCTCTAGTGTCCTCTATTGCATTATAAACATCTACAATGTTAATTATTAGTTTCCATTCATGAATGAGATATTTGTTGTTGTCATCTTTTCTGCTTGGCTTGTTTCAGTTACCACAGTGTTCCCAATTTCATTCATGTTGTTGCAAATACCAGAATTTTATTCAATTTCTGTGTAAGCTTATTCTATTTTGTGAATATGTCTTTTATTTTAAATTCAGTTGTCTACTGAAGGCCTTTTGGGCGATTGTAAATTGTGCTGTAATAATCACGGTGCTGCCAGGATCTTATGAGGTCTGATTCCAATGCTTTTTGGGTATGTATCTAGTAGTCAGTTTGCTGAATTATATAGTAGTTCCACTTAAAAGTTTCATTTTATGAATCTTCACACTTTTTTCCATAATTTCTAAAATGTATTCCCTATACAACATATAAAATTCTTATTTTTCTGTATTCTTGCCAACAGTTTGTAACTTTTCACAGGTAGGTAGTTTATCAGAGATAAGTGGACATTTCACTCTAATTTCCATGTATATGTATATTTCTCTTAGGATTAACAAAGTCCAGCTTTTAAAAAATTTGAGAGGCACCTGTGTAGTAGTTTTTTAGCCTATTTTTAATTGAAAATTATTCACATTCATCTTCAGCACTTTATATATTCTAAAGTTTAGTCTCTTCTTAGAACTTATTTAAACAAAATGTTTAGAATACAAATAATCTCAATTCTTCTTAAGATGATCAAAAACTGAAATAGATGAAACTGTTAACTGTTGCCGTGAGGCTATCACAATGCTAAGACCAAAAGTAGAGGGGGCGGGGAGAAGGAAATACCTTTAATCCCAGTGCTAGTAAATCATAGAGGTCTGGAGATCTGGACAGACAGACAGACAAGAAGTGATAGAGCTGGGTGGAAATAGGAAGTGACAAAGCTGGGAAGAGAAAGGAAGTAAGATGGCAGAGCACAGAAAGGCATATAAAGCATGAGTGTACAGGAAGTAGCTTTCTTGGGCTGAGGATTTCCTAGCAGTAAGAATGTGGTTGGCTTCTTTCTGCTTCTCTGATATTTCAGCTTTCACCCCAATATCTGGCTCTGTTTTTTTTTTTTTTTAATTAATAAGATCATTTAACAGTTCGTGTTACACAGGATACAGAGTTAATTCCCCAACACTAATTATTACAACAAGGAGATAAAATACTACCAAACCAAATTTAATAGCATGTCTAAAAGATTATTAGCTATGATCAATACTTTAGAAGTGCCCGTTGTTTACACATACATGCATTTCCCATTTGTGTTCTTTACCTGCTCAGACATTTGCAATTCCTCTTTTAAAATAAATATTTACAACATCTCGTTTCTGCTTTTGTCAAGAAAATATCACCTTTGGTTTCTAATTTACTTTTGAAAATCCTATGAAATGATTCATGTCTCTGTTAATAAAATATAGAGTGAACTATTTGTTTGAAAAAGGGAGATTCATTTGTGAAAAACAATGAATCCCTTAAAAGAAATCCATTTCCTTCTCATTCTGCAAGGGACAGGGATGTTTGTTGTACTTCTGATGTACTCTACAATGTCTAAGCAAAAGGAGGATCATAAACTTGGAGACAGAGAATTCTATGCACAGAATTATGAATGGAGGTTCTGAGGTCATTATCCCATGAAAGGACAAGGGGCATCATGACTTTTTAAATTTATTTATCCAAGAAAAAAACCGAAGGAAGATAGTGATAATCTTTGCCTAACTATCCTTGCTAAAACCAGTCAAATAATTGATAAAGAGGGGTGGTGAGTGAGAAACTTGTACATTAAAATGAGGGAAGTAAAGTAAATGTGCTAAAATTAACAGAAAAAAGTTTCTTGTACTTTTAAAGTCATCCATTGTTCAAAATATGTTACATACATTTGACTGACTTTGAAGTGACTTTTATTGAGATGCCTGGAGGTAATTGATCTATTTATCTTCTTTATGGATAAAATGCTTAAATATGTGTATGGATTGAGTAGGTCTCTCTGGACTATTATGTATCTAAAGAAAAAATACTTCAAATGGAAAATCTTTAAACACAAATAATTTGATTCAAGCATCATGGATTTATCATCAGATATTTTTTTCTTATAATTTAATTAATTTCCTATTGACAAGATACTTCAGTTGAGAAGTTAAAACCATTATTTTTCTTCTGAAAATAGGTGATTTAGCAACCTACTGGTTTTTTCATATATGGATTTTTTTCTTCCTAATTTTTAGCTGGGTGGAATATGATTCCACAATGTGTAGGGTTCACAAGTAATGCCCAATACCTTGAAAGGTTTCTTAATTTCTGTAATTTTGTAAATCTGTTTCTTATGTTTGGTCTATGATACTTTGTTCCCCATAGAATGTTCTGAATCCAAAGTGCACTCGTTGTCTGTGCCAGAGAAGAAGTACCGGCTGGGTTATAGGCTCAACTTCTGCTAAAGCAGACAGATAAATAGGAGAGTAGGATGAGTGGTAAATAGATACAAATGATACAATAGTTGAGGCTGTTTAAACTACAAAACAAAAGTGTTTTGCAAATCCCTCATTGGGTTTCTATGATATATGGCAATCTCCATTATAAATGCTTGATTTAGTTTATTCATTCTTACATACTCATCGTGGCATCAGGATGGATGTTCTTGCCTTCCACTGACTTGCACAACTGCTCTCTGTGTGGGCATATAACACCCGCCTCCGTGAAAGATCACATTTTTACATATGCTCTTAAACCTCTTCTTGGCTGCTTCCTTCTATAGATAACATTTCATCCTGAACTCATGCTAAATGCTGTATTTTACTTGTATCTGTGTCTTAAGTGACCTCCATAAACTTATTTCTATGGTATTTCCAAGTTAATAATAATACTTTAGCCTATTTTCTTTTACTTTTCACAAAACTATCCAACTTTCTTCCTCAAAGAAAACATTCGCAGGGGTATTCATTACTCCACCAAAATAGATATGATATTTTAGTACCCATAATTCTCCATCTGTATGCCAGATGCTTGCAGACACGTGGCACTGCTCATATTTTAAACAAACAAATGTGAAATGTACAAGATGGGTAAAGGGCAGTGTTAATGCTTTATACATGTGCCACCATTATTTGGTGCTATATTAATCTTTTCTGAAATCTTAAATATCATTTGAAAAATAAATGCTGCAATTCTGAAGAACAGAGATGGAAAATGAACCAACATATTTAGCTGCTCACTATTAGCTTCATATATAACAACTTAGAAAACCCCTTCAATGCAAAGAATAAGAACTTGAATGGAGTTCATATGGAACACAAATGCAAAAAGGTCATTGAACTGTGCATACATTTTGTGTCAAGTATTGATTTCTTCATCTCTGTGAGATATTTATTTTATTGCTATTTACTGGAAAATGATTGATTATTTGAAAAAGATGTTTTAGTAAATTTAATGACATGTTATCAAAACAAAATCTGAGGTCAGATATATACACATATAAGTATATAGTCATTATGACTAGACTCAGCTGTATATTTCTTGTCTTGTCATTTTCTTCTATTTGAATGTGGACCATGCCTAGCTTCTTTGTTGATGTACACTAAGTGTCAGGCAGATTTGTTGCTTTATCCTACCTGTGAAGTTCAGGCATTTGTTTAATGTTCATCTGGTTGATTTTATTATTATAATATGAAATGAATCCTGTTTAAATAAAAAAAAGTTATATAGAATCTCTGACCTGTTATTTTTTTTCTGTATAATCCTGCTTGGTTATCTGCTTTTCCTAAATATGTAAATATAATATTTTCTTTATTTGATTCTTGTTTCACTGAAGCTTCAGTAGTTTCATGCTATCTTGAGACATAATGTTAGTATTTTGCTCTAGATATCATGAGGCAATATCTTATACATATCACATTCTCATTTTTTTCTTTTATAAAATTCTATTTTAAAACAATTTTCTCAAAACACAAAATGTGATACAATTAAGATTTTTCTTCCTCTTTGTTTGACATTCAGGAGTTGAAACATGGAATACAGAGACCTATCTGTCTTCTTGGACAAGACTGATTCAGGCAAACACTCACTTCTGCCTAAAGTACTGATAAAAGGCTATGCTATTTTACATGACAGATCTTTTCTTTAATGGTTATATAACACAATCAGAAGGAATGCATTAAAAAGTAGAAAAACAGAAAAAAATGTAAAAAGTTGTTTGAACGTAGTTTACTACAGTTAATGCAGTAGTTAAATATGTTAAATATTAAATATGTTAAATGTTTGCAATAATATTCCTTTGTAAATTGTTTTATTTTTAATAATGTCAAACATGTACAATAAAACATGATCATTTCCACTCCTCATTTCTTTCATCCAATTCCCACCATAATCTCCTCCAACACGATCCCCTCCCAACCCAATGACTTTTTCTTTGCTTGTTTGTTTTGTTTTATAGCTTACTAAGTCCAATTAAGATTAGCCAGATGTGTATGGGTGTGATGGCAGCTACTGAAGCATCTGAATCCTACCAGTGAACATACCTTCAACAAAGAATGATTCTTCCTCTCATAGCAGAGCTCAACTACCAATATACCATCCTTAAGGGGTGGGGCCTAGAAAGTACCTTCCCTGTCTATACTGGAATCTTGGCTGGCTTGCTCTCTGTAGGTCTTGTGTAATTAAAGAAAGCTGCTATTGGTTCCTTATTATGATAGCCATGTTATGTCCGCAGAACAGCACTTCATTAGATTCTGTCCCATCTTCCTGCTCTTACATTCTTTCCAAAATGTTGTTTTGTTTTGTTTTGTTTTAGCCTTAGTTGTGTGTTCACAGTGCAAGAAAGCACCCTGTTTATTTTTAATGTACATATTTGGCATTCAAAAGTACAGTGTTAGGTCCTAGGGAAGGTGACATTTTCATTGATTTTTTATGAACAAATAAAAAAAAAAACTCATAGAAAGCCAGGTATGGTAGCACATTTCCTATAATCTTAGAATGTGGGAGTTGTAGGCAAAGGATCAATATTCAATGTCATTCTCAACTACATAGCAAGTTTGAGACCAGCCTAGGCTCTGAAACAAACAAACAATAACTCATATAATACCCACTCAACATAGACAATACATGCAATTCATGCTTTTAAATTTACCCGGTCATTATTCTCTATGAGGATGGATATAATACATATTATTCTAATTGTCATTTGTGTCTAGGAGCATATTCACAACCTAACTATTGTGTTTTAGTAGAAAAAATTGGTAATTATGGTATCATGATCTTAGAAATCATCTTCCCAATTCCAGAATCACCAGAAGTAGAGGCTCATGTCATCTACCCTTCCTTACCAATGTCGCACACTTAGCTCTGCAGTTTTTAAAAGTCGTACAGTAAATGTTTAATTTTCATAGTAATAAATACAAGTGGAACATTTTATCATGATGCCTAAGTTGAAGAATAGAAATGAAGAATTCTGTTATCTCTGTCCCTTTAGTAGTAGTAGTAGTAAACTTGTCAATGCTTTCTTTGGAAAATTTTATCTATCAGCACAAGTAATAACATAGAAGCTTGTTAAAATCAAGTAATAAATAAAGGTTGAAGGGCAAATATAAATTTTGTATGAATTAACAGGGCAAACATAAAAAATCAAAGTGCTTTTCCTCACTGGGAGATGTGTATTATTTTATCATCCTTTCCTATGGTTCTAATACGTTGGTCATGTTAATTTGCTAGGTCCATAGAATGGTATATGCCTAATAGAAACACCCAGATGCTTGCAGAAAGGGTAGAAACTTGTGAGCCTTCCCTCAGATCTCCAGGCTAGGAAGAGTCTTCTGTATATTTTCACAGAATGAGGTTGGACAGAAGCATGTAAGCCAGTTAACATTCTTATCCCTGAAGTCTGAGGGGCTCTAAGAAAGATGGTAAGGGAGGCATTGTAAACAGCATGCACTTAGATTCCTGTCTGCTACCAGTGTTTGCTCAATAGCCAAAAGCACACAGAAAGTCCATCTGAAGAGAAACATGGGGTTAATAGAGTCATTCCCAAGGAAAGCATGAACTGCCATCTCCCAGAAGTGGAAAATGAATCGAGCCCATCTGAATGTCATATTTTTCTAATATCTTTCTGAACTTCTACATATCTCACATATTCAAGTCCTCTCATTCTTTTGCTTTTTAAAAATCATTTTTAAAGTTTACAGAAATACTGTTGAAATGTATGGAAAGTAAATGATACCCAGTCATACAGCCAATACTCAACAATGGGACTAAGCTTTAGTTTAAACCTTAATATGTATTGTTTCAAATGGGTGGATTTGTTTAATGCATCAACATGGATAATCTATTTAAATATTAAACTGAGGACACAAGTCAGATCATTAGAAAGCAATTAAACATGTTCTCGGAACAAAATAAGTCTAAAAGTCACAGATTTAAGTTCTCCATAAAATTCCGTTGTCAGTGGATAAGTATGTACTCCATAACTTCCTACCTACTCTTTCCATAATTGCAATTTCCCAAACTCCAATTTCCACCAGCAAAATTACACTATTCTCTTTGGAATGCTTTAGATGTGAACATTATTTTGTTGTTGTTTCTAAGCCTGTACTTGTTATAAATATGACAAATTCTTATTATTCTAGCCAAAGAGTCATACTTTAAATTACTCTTCACACATTTTAATGATGTTCTGTATTGTTCTTAATGAAGGTCAGACCTGTGAGATAATATGCTATTATTGGCTGAATTCTAGCTATTTTGTATGCGTTATACATTTGACAAAAATACAGCTTCTGAAGAAGACATTCATTTACATAGAAAATGTTTTGCTATGAGCAAACCAAAGCATGCCTGCATCCAAAAATAGAAAGGTGTTGGTGGATTTATAGCTTTATTCCATGGAGAAAAAACATATAAACTTATATTCTTTGATGCTCAGAGGATGAAGACAAAAGGCCTTTTTGTATTTATTTTATTTCCATGCTCTTTTCACTTGATCTTTTGTTCCTTTGTTTCATTTATCTGTACAAATATTTAGTAATGTTTAGTTATTGAGTTGATTACTCACTTAGCAAGGACACCATACCTGGAATTCTACAAGTGCCTTTCCACTGAAACCTTGCAGAAACATCAAAGAGAGCTTTAACATGCATTAATAGTGAGGAAACAGAGAACTACAGTCTTGATTTTTAAGTGAAAAATCAGTCAAAATTAAAACACACCCCAGAATGAAAATATAAGGAGGGGAACCTGATTTGGTGGTTAGACAATTTCAAAATAAAGTCATGTGAAATTGCATACATCGGTTTCAGACTCCTTATTCTTTGTTTCCGGTCATTTGTGGAGCCATATGAAGGAAGATGCTTTTGATTACACTTCATTTTTTTCCTTACGTCCTTGAGCATAGAGGTGGTTTTAGGCTTTTAGATTGTACATAGAAGGAATCTCACAACTGAATGATTTTTCTATAAATGTAATCAATTCACAAAGCAAATCTGGAATAATAACATCAAAATCCTTCAAAGTTAAAATTGATATGAATGATTGATTTAGTTTTCTTTTCTTTTTATTTAAACCCTGGGAAATAGCCTAAGTCAGGGCAGAATTTCGCAATGAATTCCCTTTGAGTGAGTACAGGCTCCTGAGGCTCTTCTTAACTTTCGTTCAATACTAATAGATCTTTCTCACAGCTCCTTAAATGTGTTGTTTACTTGACTCGTTTTGATTCTCAAAACTGAACTTGATGTACTCTGCTCTGCTCTCAAAGCTAGTAGAAAGGATAGATGGTTTCTTTTAACTTCTATTATAATGTGCAAGTGAAGCTAAGCAATCATTTGTTACCTGATCTATGATCACTGATATCTATTTCTTTACATCTTTAAAAGGATTTTTAAAAGTTTAAGGGGAAATGCTATCCCAACAATGTATATGGAATGGTTTAGGGGGAAATCAACATTTAGAGTAACAGTTTCAATCTCTATTCGGCTCCTAAGTATACACCTTTGCAACCCTGGGAGACATTACGGCCATCGCTACTGCAGTTTACCCAGGTACTGTGATTAAATCTGAGGTGATTCTCATGTAGATGTGGTAATGCATGTCTGCATTTCATCACTCAAGAGGCTGAGGCAGGGGAGCCACATGTATACCACAAAGATAGAGACTATCTCAAGAAAAAACTGAAACCTATGTATTTTTAATAAAAAACTTATAAATGGAATAAATGACACATTAGTTCTTTTGGTAAATTAAAAACAGATTTTAAATTATTTAATTTAGTGTATGTGTGTGTGTGTGTGTGTGTGTGTGTCTGTGTGAATCCTGTACCACAGTGCATGAGTGGAAGTTAGTTACAACTTGAGTGTCAGGTCTCTTTCTACTATGTGGGCCCTAAGATTGAATTCAGGTGGTCAGGTTTGGCAGTGAACACCTTTACCTCCTGAGTGATATCATCAGCCCTTCATTTTGGTAAAGTGTTATATACCCCTTAATTAGGACTTGTTGAATTATCTTATGAAAAAAGAGGTGAATTATAAAACAACTAAGGAGAGAGAGAGAGGGAGAGAGGGAGAGAGAGAGGGAGGGAGAGAGAGAGAGAGAGAGAGAGAGAGAGACAGAGACAGAGACAGAGACAGAGACAGAGAGAGAGAGATCACAGAGGGGTAACAGATTAGGTACTTGTGTCAATCTTTTGCCTCAGACCTGAGAGCCATCAGTGCTGACAAGGAAGATCCCAAAGACAGAATCAAGGAAAGACAGAAATTTGAAATCTCTTTCCTTTGTGGTTTTGGAATAGTCTTGAAATAATTAGTGAGCAATTCACAGACATTAGCTAATCTGTGAGCCTTATAAACACAATACAGGACATGAAAACAAAGCACAGATGGCCATTGAAGTATCCAAGGGCAACTTAATTTTTCTTGAAACCTGAATGGGGAAAATGTGGCATGATGAGATACTGAGAAAGTTGAGGTTTTTTTCATCTTCACATGCCCAGTACTCCCCAGAAAGGGTCAGATCAAGCATCAATCCTGCTTGTTGCCATTTCTCACAGGAAAGCCACACCTGTAGACATGCATCCCCATCAATCTGCAGTAGAACATGGATGCGAACATATACTAGTGTTACTTTCTCTAGGAATCAATTCAGAATACATCCTGCTATTGTTCTGATATCTAACAGAGATACATAAGGAATGACTCTTTTATTGTTTTTATCCCTTATGTCAAAATTTTAAAAATGTATATGACTGTTTTTTAAAATCCATTCATTCTAAATGGACAGTAAATTTAAAGGTCTATTGAAATAGTGAAAAAAAATCTATATCTAAAAGAGGTAGAAATCACCTCTGAAAGTTTAACGGCTTCATTTAAATCTTGCCAAATCTATCATCTGGACAGTGAATTACCAGGTGCATGCAAAGGGTGTTATTGACCTATTCATCTAGCTTCTTTCTCTCTTGCAATTCAAACTACAAACAACGTGATTCTGATTGCGCTTCTGTGTGCAGCTGTACTGAGATTGATTACTGCAACTCTTGTGCCCAGCATCATCGCCACTGGCGGGCCTGGAGGTGAGATCCTTTCCAGGGCTTTGCAACACTCTGACAGAATCTATCTCCTAGTTTTATGTTGAAAACCCTCTTTCCATGGTTGCTTATTTCATCTTGCTGTTGAATATTTTATTTAAAAATGAACAGTAGTGTGTGGATGCTTTTAGTCTCGGCTGGTCAAGTGTTTTCGGGCTGTTCATTTTACAGTACAGTGGGCAGTAATGCACTTGCTGGCAATAAAGAGAAATGTTTTCCTTTCTTTTATATCATCACTTTTGTTTATGTCTAAGAATAGTGAAGGATTAGAGTCTCTCACATTCTGTTTTATTAATGATTTTGTCTTATAAACACATGTATGTATAAATGGCGGGAATTAAATATGTATGCACAAGGATATAGGAGTATATCTTTAAAACTTAAGGATTTATGCTCAAAAATACATTTTCTCTTTTAGAGAAAAAGCAGTGCTAACTAAATCTTACAAAGATCTATTCTGATATTCCCCTGCCTTTCATTGCTCTGCAAGGGAAATAAATAGAGGTCACATAAAATGTCTAGAGCATTTGCTTAAACTATGTTCTCTGTATTTCATTCCTGTCTCAGAAATGTATTTGGCATATGATGTTGAGATGCTTCTTTTCAATTCCTTCATTTTAATACTGAGAAAACTGTGAATCCTGTAGATTAGAATGAATAGGAAATTAATGACTGAAGTAATTTAATATTGTCTTTATTGCCTGTTAAGTAATAAGTAAATGTTAGATATCATATATGTGGTATTAATGAGCTGCTATAATATAAATGGTGATTACTCAAGAATAGCTCTGTTGTTTCAGGTTCCTAAAAGAATTTTCTATGCAGGAATGTATCAAATATATTTGTTTGCTCCTTTTGCTTTACTTGTGTAATGCTTAGTTATATATTAGATGATCTATATCATCTCTCTATCTCTATCTATGTATCTATCTATCTATCTGTCTTCATCGTCATCATCATTATCATTATCATCATTTATTAGATTATTAGATCTATCAACTATTTATGTCTACTTTTGTTGACTGACTGTAAGGGGGATCGTCATTTTATGTAGTAGATCATTTATAGTTTCAGGACAGCTCTGGCTTCTAGTTTTATGGATACTTTTTACTCCTTCAAGTATGAGCTTTCATTCTTTTTGAGGGACTCTAGATTGAAAAATGAAACGAAACAAAATATGAGACCTGAAACAAACAAACAAGCAAATAAACTGTTCACTAGTGATATACATAGAGTAATGATGGCAAAACAGGTGATATTTTCATCTTGGCCTCAAAGTTTGCAAACACAGCTTTGCAAGAACATGCAACACTTCCTTGAATCTTGACGGTGCCATTCAGCGCTGCTGATTGTTTCCAACTGGAGTTGAAGATCTACCAGTAAAAGGCCACTCTATGCTTTCATCATGACTGCTTACCAAATAAGGATGAGTCTGTGGTGAGACTTACTCTATCTATGGGTGAGAAATATTTTCATAGTCTGAGTCCACTGGAAGAGTTCTGTTTACTTTTTTCCATATAGTGCCTTGTCTTCATTTATTCAGCTGGCCTCCTTCAGAGTCTTGATCACACTGCCCTGTCATTCACCAGAGTTCCCCAGGCAGCTCAATATCACTAACTCTGTTCATGGCAAGGGGAATAAGGCATTCAAGTGTATGCACTTTGTGAAGCTCCACGCACTAAGAAAGAGTAAGTCTCTTTACCAGTGTTCTTCCTTTCACTAAATCCACTTCAGAATGAAGTTTCAGGTCCAGAACCATCCACTTTGGCAGGAAAACATATCTACCACCACTATTTTTAATGAGATATGAATGTTTTTTTCTTTTCCCAGATTACTGCTTTTGAGGATTTCCCATGAGGCCACGCATTGGCTAAAGATGACAATAAAATTGAAAGAAGTCCACACATGCCATTTAACTGGACACAGCTAAGCAATATTGCCCTATTTGTCAATCCTGAATAAACACACAGATTTCTGATCAGTCTCCCAGAGTGTAAATCATTTTTACAATGTTGTGGTGAAAGGTAGAGGATTCCATATGGTCTTTCTTACACAAATAATCTTTATTTCCTGGGCCATATAGCTGATGATACAACTTGGCTCTTTGTAGAATGTTTGTGTCATCTCCTCATTCTAGAATTGTATCAATAACCACACTAGCCATGGACATGTATTTCTTCAGAGACTATAGAAGATTCAGTTCTTTCATCCTATTGGCACTCTTGTTTGAACTAACAAATTAAAGAATTTTGTATTCTGATAATATCAACAGTTATAGCATTATTAATGTGAACTGAGTATTTTAGAAGGGGCATACTAAATATCATATAGATTGTATAAACTTTTCTGATCTACTCACTGACATGATGCTATAACAAGGATATTTGCATTAACTAGACTTGGATATTTTTCTATCATATGACTTAACTTTATAGTGATATGACTCTTAGTCAATCTTTGAACTTCAAGCAGCAAAAGCGCTGTTGTGAAGTTCTGAATAGGTCATGAATATAGACTTTTTGTCCTCAGCTACCATTGTTAGTTAATTTAAAGCCCTTTCCTCGTCACTGCTAAGTGCTTTAGTCTGACATGCATTCTCCAAATGAAATGTGGCTTTGATGGATAAACTCAATTAAAGCTCAGGCATTAGATAAGTTAAGCAGAGAATTGGACTGATCTTTACCAATCCACCTTTAAAAATACAATAAGTATTTCAAAATGGAGCAGTCATAAATTATATGGAAAATATGTGAGTAAAACCGATTGAAATGAGAATCAATTACTCTATGCAAATTTCTGTTGCTTAGAAAGCAGCATTTGTATTCCTCCCTGGCTGTTGTAGTTTGTATGAACTTTTATTATGTAAAATCAGACAACTGCCCATTATCTGTCACTGCTATAAAACTTCTGCCACTTTATAGTATTTTATTTTGTTAAATTAGTTAATTTTATTTTGTGATTAACAATATGAGCTTACTCATAATCTGAAGACCTTTAAAAGCCATGATATTTTAGATTGTTGAGTATTTTAAATCATAACTTAATGAATAGCTTGTTTATAAAAACACACAGTCTTTCAACAATCTTCTACGCATTTAGTTTTCTTTTTAATTGTTAAGTTAAATTTTCCATATTCTCTGTGACCAGTATAAGAGCAGTATAAGAAACTGCTCTGGTAATACAGGTAATTTAAAAAATTATGTAAAGAGAAACATGTGAAGAAAAATTTAATGGTTGCATGTAAAAGTCCCCCACACACACACGAAAAAATACATAGACAAAGCAATCTATCCTTGTAAGAAACGTGGATTGAATGCACTACTTCTAATTTAGAAGAAACTTTGATATTAGCATAGAATTCAATTACTTTGCAGTAGAGTTAAGAGAAAACATGAGGTTTAAATATTTACTCAGAATAAATATAGCCAATAAAACAATCTATAGTAACTAGGAATTTGATTCTGTGAGTCTAATAAATCTTAATTTACATTCCAAGCCTCCAATAAAGAACAACTTGAGTCCAGGATTTAATTTTCAAGTGAAAATATGTACAGCAATCACTGACCACTTCATGGTGTTTGGATGTGAAGTTACATGAAATCAAACGTTTAACAGGTGACCCATCACAGTAAGTTATAGGCTTAGCAGAATTCTATGAGTCAGTACTATAAGTTATTTATTATCTAGTCTCAAAATAGCATATTTCAATTTATGCTATTCCTGTTATTTTTTTCATTAATGTTGGTATGATTGGTTGTCTTATGAGGTATATTATTTTTCAGTTGCCTTAGAGGAAGCTACTAGGAGAGAAACATATGTAAATCTTTCTGAATTTAAACGTGTTGATTCTCTTTGGAGAAGTAGTTGAATCTAGGGCTGAAGTAAAAAGTATATTCCAAACGAGCCTGAGATAATTTTAGTTCTCAATATGGAGACTTGAAAACCAACCCAAGCCAAAGTTAAGCATCTCACAATGACTGGGATGTGTCAAAGTACAGGCTATCAGCACTGTCCATAGATAAACTTGGAATCATTTGAGCAAATCACCCCCAAACTAATGACCTTATTATAATTTAAAATATTAAACATATTTATTAGTTTATGAAGACAGGGATAAATGACCAATTAACTAAGTTAATGATAGCCAACAGATTATTCATTTGATTTTCCTCTTCATTTTCTCAGTCCATCTTTCTAGCCCTTTCTGGTCCTCACTTATATCCTACACCTCAGTCAGCTCTCGAATGCCTTGGGAGCAACAGGGTGTATCACTGATTTCAGTTTTCAATGCATCCTTCCCTACTGATTTCAGTTCTTATAACCTTAGGGTCGGTAACTCCTTTATGTTTTAATTTCACCTGGACATGTGCATCTTTCCAGAAATCTCTTCTTGTCTCTGATCTCACATACCCAGTGGTCTGCTTTGCCATCTTCAGTTGTGTGCCTAATAGGACTGTCAAATGTGACTGCACTATGCAGCACATTAAGCTCTCTCTCTTTTATATAATTCTCACTCAGGCTTTTGTCAATCTGTGCCAATCTTATACTTTTTAGGCTTTGGTTCTTGATATTATATCAGTAATCCTACCACCCAGGGGCTGGATGAGGAATATCAAAAGTTCAAGGTCATTCTTGACTACATAACAAGTTTGAGAACAGCATAGGCGATATGATACCCTGCGCCAAAACTGATGATTTGAGTTCCCTTAAAATCATCTAAGGTTTCTAAATTGATTTTTTTTTTTGGTTTGTTAACAAGAACAAGAAAGTCTTAACAACCAGCCAGCGATTTTCTAGATGGGAATTTTGAATTCAAAGTTCCTATTATTTCACATAATTACTGATTAGAGAGGAAGACAATACACTGCTTACCAAATAATAAGCAAATTGCTAAAATATTTTCTTTCACTACTAGTGTATAAACATTAGTGAACTATGTTTTTCATTAATTTTACTTTGTGAATTGTTTACTTATGGAACAATAGTGAAACATAATTTTATTATTAATTTGTGAATTGTTTACTTATGGGAGAGTAATCCACTTTTAGTCCTCAGATTTTAGATAATTAGCTTTAATTGCTGTTTTCTCTTCTCTTTTCAGCTCTCTCTCCTACTCTTGTCTCTTTCCTTCTCCTTCTTCTCCTTTTTCTCCTTCTTCTCCCCCCTTCTCTTTCCTTTGTGCTCTTCACTATTCTTCTGCTTCACATATCCTTCTCTCTCCCTTAACTAATTAACTTCTAAATATTCCCAAGACTCTATGGTGTTTACTCACCAGTTTTCATTTATTGTGGATACCATCATATAGAAAAATTTAAATTTCAAGACTCCGAACTTCTTTTAATGTTTTAAATTTATTACTAATTTTTTAACATGTATTTTACATACCAACTACAGTTTCCTCATCCTCTTCTCCTCCTGTTCCCTCCCCCACACTTCTTTGCCACCCCCTCCATCCACTCCTCAGAGCAAGTAAGACCTCCCATTGAAATTATCAAAGCATGGCATATCAAGTTGAGGCATGACCAAGCTCCTCCTCCTTCATCAAAGGTGAGTGAGGCATCCTACCATGAGGAATAGGTTCCAAAGAGCCAGCTCATGTGCCAGAGACAGATCCTGGTCCCACTGCTTGGGGCCCCACACACAGACCAAGGTACACAACTGTCACCCACATGCAGGGGCTTAGGTCCGTCCCATGCAGGCTCCTTGGCTTTCAGTCTAGAATCCTTGAGCTCCACAGCCAAGCATTGGGTGGAACTCCAGGAGTCCAGTTGGAGAGAGAGAGAGAGAGAGAGAGAGAGAGAGAGAGAGAGAGAGAGAGAGAGAGAGAGAGAGAGAGAGATTATATAAACAAGGGGAGTCAAGACCTTGAAGGGGAAACCCACAGTGACAGTTGACTCCAACATTCCTTTTGCTTAATAAAATACTTTTATAGATATTTTTCTCCTTTATTTCTTCCCTACCTATTTGCAAGAAATCATGCTGAAATATGTTTAGGCAATTATCTGGTTTGATTCTTCTCCGTCTGTTGCCTTGACTTTCAGTATTTTGTCTGCACTGTTACTGCCTCTTTATGTTTTCTTTATCTAGTTCCAGATTGTGGCTGCTTGGATCTGAACTTAGAAACTAGCATCTATTTGCTTGTTAATCTGTTAATCTGAATTATTTTCAGATTAAGTCTACTGATATGTCTAACCTGCTAAAAAGTAGTTATTCTGTTGTTAAGATTATAGATCTTTTAAAAAGCAGGGCCGTGGAATTAAACTATATAGTTCATATGTTGTGTTTAATTTACTAGCTGTACCCATGTAAGCACAAAAGTGGAGTAATAATATTGCCACAGGATGAGGACTCCAATATCTGAGTAAATGGATGAGAAAAATAATTCTATAAAAGCATCAGACATTCTTAGGCTCACCTTAACAATAATAATATAGTATAATTGGGCTATTACTCCCAAAATGTTTTATTGAATTTTGTATATTCGATACACCATTTAAAAGCAAACAGGAAGATAAAGATAATAATAGGTGTTTAGGAGCACCTGCTTTTTTTTTGTGGAAGACCTGGGTGTGATTCTCAGCACCAATGCATGCATGCTTACATACACACACACACACACACACACACACACACACACACACACACATGCACGCACGCACACACACACGCACACACACACATACACACACACATATAAATATATATATATATATTTTTATATATATATATATATATATGCAGGGATGTGTGTGTGTGCGTGTGTGTGTGTGTGTGTGTGTGTGTGTGTGTGTGTGTGTGTATGGAGGTGTGAAGGTATGAATGTATGTACAGGTGCAGAGAATACATATATATTCACATATAAACTCACATTATTGTTCATTTCCTCTTCCAGCCATCTTGGGCACTACATATATGTGGTGTACTTATATACTTCCAAGCAGTCTTACACACAAAATAAAAAGAAATAAATCTTAATAAAAGAAATAAGCCTATATTGATTATTAAAACTGAAACAGTAATTTGGCAGTTGACTGTTTTCTAAGGGAGACAGAAGAGCCCAGATCTCACTAATCTTTGGAATTCCATCAGGGAACACAGAATTTTTGTGTGTTTGTTTGTTTTCTGCTCTTATAGATCTTCTAAGGCAAATTATTAGTTACTCGATATTCATTATTGACACAGGAAGAGTTGATGAGTGCATGCGTTTGAGTGTTTGTACATGGTGTGTGCATTTATGCATGGAGATGTGTGTAAGAAAGTAGAGTCTACTAATGAAATGGTAAAACAATCTTTTTATATGGTTTCCTGAAAAATAGCATATTCAAGTAAAATAGAATTAAGCTGCAGGAAAAATACATAAATGAAAACAATTTACTTAATTAACAAAAAAGAACCCAGATTATTATTAAATTGTATTTATTCATGCTTATATTGATTCTGCATCATTATTTTTTCTAGCTTTACTAGAAAATCTACGTTTCATAAAACAGTTGTTCTTTCAATGTGGAAAGTTATGAAAGCATTCTTCCAAAACTTTGAAATCAAGAACCTACTTATAATAAATATGCATTCATATACATACATATACTGTTATATACCCTTCCTCAGGGATATACAAAATACCTTTTCTTGATATCTTAATGGCCTCAAATATTTGTATTTTCCTTAATATATTTTGCATGCCAGTGAAATTAATTGAATAATTTGTAGAGAATGAATCTTATTTAAATGTCTAATACCTTGGACTCTACTACTATAGATAATAATGTGTAATTTATTTGTTATAATGACCACTTTGTTATATAAAGTATTCACTTGCGTCATTAATTGTGATATTTTATAAAAATTATTTTTTTCAATAATAATTTAGTAACAATAATTTCTACCAAGTTGCACAATAATTTATAGTAGATATGGTAGATAGAACTTATACAGTTCAAAAAACTGTGAATCAATTTCCAGGAAATACTTCAATGTAGGTGGACATTGCTTTCCTGTCCACCACTTTCCAAATAACTGACATGGAGACCAAATATAAATTGTAAATGCTTGGCCAATAGCTCAGGCTTGTTGCTAGCTAACTCTTACAGTTCAAATTAACCCATTTATATTCATCTTCATTCTGCCACATGGTATTACCTCTTTTTCATCTTGTACTTCCTGTTTCCTATCTGTGTCTCATTAGCAACTCCTCCAACTCTGCCCTTCTTCTTTCCAGTATCTTTAGTCTGGCTTCCCTGCCTAACCTTATCCAGTCAGCTTCTTTATTAAACCAATCACAGTGGAATTTACAAAGTGTAAAAGAATATTTCACATTTCGAATTTTCAACATTTTACTTTTAATTTGGCCAATCCTATTGTATGTATGTGACAAAATTGGTCCACAGCATTCACTATCTTAAATATCTATTTCCTTCTTATGAAGAGTTTTTTTTTTAAATCAGATTAATAACTGCATCCAGAAAATCATGAATGTATTTGTGTATTTTCTTTCTTAAATAAATTCACTAGCTAATATACATACATTATAATTATTAAAATTATTTTATTTTGCTTAATTATCTGTGTGCACTTGTGTTTCTATGTGGTACTGTGTCTCTCTCTTTCTCTGTGTGTGTGTGTGTGTGTGTGTGTGTGTGTGTGTGTGTGTGTGTGCCTCTCAAGAAAAGTTCTGGGACCCAAACTCTGTCCTTTTGAAAGAACATTGTGTGTTCTTAATCACTGACCCACCTTTCGATTCATATATTTATAATTGTTACTTACATTCTTTACGTAAATGATTCTTACAAAAGTGAATGATCAGCTTATACAGTCTTGACATGTTATCAGAGTAGCTTGGTTTCACAGCACAGGTAGGATTTTTTTTAAATTATAATACTTTAGTCATTGACAGAACTTAAAACTAAGAATAATAAACCATCGTAACTGTTGGTGATAGTTAATTCATGTGTCATTCTAATATCAACTCACTGCTTCCCTCTTTATCCCCTTTTGACACATTGTGTGTCCAAGATTTTTTTCTTTCTTGACCCATGATCTTCCTACCTTGCTTGGTCAGTCACTTCCCAGTTCTCTGTTGTCTTAAATTCAGCCAGAAAATATGACAAATCTTGAGATTAAAAAGAGTGAACATTAACTGGCTGCCTAGAAGACCAAAGCAGTTACAGCTAGGTAATAAAACTATAAAGGGAAAGTACGTATTTTTGCTTAAGTAAATCACTGATTTGAAAAAGTTATTGTATATCCACGAGAATTCATCAGTTTAAAGGACAGTCTTTCATCCTACTTTGGTAACCTATGAGTTTTTCCAAATGTCACACAGTAACTTGATGTATAATTCATTAAATGTAATGTTCATTCTTTGAGTATAAATTCAGATACTTTCCATTCTTTTAATTACTTGTTCAAGGTGTTCCCATGTTAGAAACTTAAAAGGAATTATGAAAGAAATGCTTTGAAATATGAAGAAATCCAATTATAGAGCATATAAATTTACAAGCAATTAAATTTAAGTAGTTTATCCCTAACATGTCATGGATGTAATTTCTTAAAGGGTTATGAAAGAATTAGTGATAAATGTGTTAAGTTTAAGCATTTCATTAAAATGAGAAATGTATTCCCATTTGAAGTGCACTTATCTTTTCTCCAAATTCTTGCACTATAATAATCAGAAGACCTTAAAAATACATAACAACACTCAAAAACACATCCATAATTTAAATTAACATAATCAGAACTTGAATTGGCAAATATTCAATTTTGCTTTTAAGAAATTTTAATTATTAACTTTAACAGAGTACTAAAACTTTTCTATTTGGAGAAAAAAGTTCCATGTATTTAGTTTTGAGTTTTATGGATGGTAAAGTATGTAACAAAACTTTGTTATTTCAATGATCTATTTTATATTGTTCTAGGACAATGCGTAAAGACTCTAGAGAAAAAGTGGTTTCTTGTCTTAATTTTACCATAACAGAAAATGTAAACCAAGTTTAGTTAGCCTTCTGAGCCTCAATTTTCTTGTTTGGAAAATGAAGGATTTGGTCTGGTGATTCAGAAACTCTCCACTCTCTAGAAAATACGTAAATTCTATTACAAGCTCAATTACCTCATTATCTTTGATGGTCCAAAGAAAGTGTGATTAGCAAATATATTGAAGTTTTGCAGCTGATTTTAGATAAGGTCTTTGATTCATTGCTCAGCCCAGTGTCTAAGGAGAATAGAATGCACAGAGGCTTGTGACATGTGGAAGAAATGTGAAATCCTAAAGTCATGCTTTTAAATATGTTTTCAGATTATGATGTGTCAGACATCTAAACAAAGAATGTATTGATTTTCCTTTGTGAAGACTCTGACTAATGTCTTCTCTTTCATCAGTGCTTCCCATGGGTTCTTCATCCTGGTAGATTTAACACAAGGATATCTCTCATCCAGTATTTCTGTTGGCCCTGAGGCTGAAATAATTAAATTAAATTAGACCCACAAATCATTTATTCTCATAAGTTTGATTAAATTACAGCATTTTCTTGATTTTTTCAACATCCGTTTTATCCAACTTTTTTTCTTGCTTCATTTTGCATTTATACATTAAGATGGTATTGTATTGAAATCTCCAAGTGTCATTAGAAGAATGGGCAAACAAATATAAAAATAGAAGCCCACCTTCTTAAAATGAGATCTATGTTTTATTGAAAAGAGAGAAGAGTAGGGCAATATAGGGGTGAAGTCTCCAAATACTCCCCAGCCCAGCCTGACCTCTCTACATTCCATGAGCTGTGTGGAGGTTATCCTCAGAAGTGGGACTACACTGTCAGTTTTCAGAGACTAATTTTCTGTCCTAGTATTTGTCTGGGTCATTTCAGCTATGTCCATGGGACTCCTTGGGTAAAAAATTCAACCAAATATAACCTACTCCCACCACTAAAAGCCTTGCCTTGCTACAGAAGTTCAGACTCCATATTCTCCATTCCTATAAGTCCTTACTAGGGTCACCCTCATAGATCCCAGGAAGTTTTCATTGCACTAGCTTTCCACACAGCTCCCCTAATGCCCTCCAACTCCACTTGTGTCTCCTCTCCAGCCCCTCTATCTTTCCTTTTCTCATCCCTCCCCACTTTGAATCCACCCACAAAATCTATTTCCCCTCCCAGGGAGATCCATGCTTTCCCCCTATAGCCCTCCTTTTCACCTAACCTCTCTGGGACACTGGATTGTAACTTGATTATCATTTACTTAAAAGCCAATATCCACTTTTAAGTGAATACATACCACATTTGTCACTGAGTATGATTTTTTCTAATTCCAGCTATTTGCCTGAAAATTTCATAATGTCATTTCTTTTAATGGCTGAGTAGTACTCCATTGTGTAAATGTTCCACGGTTTCTTTATCCACGTTTCTGTTGAGAAAGATCTAGGTTGTTTACAGGTTTTGAACATATTGAGGATGTGTTCTTGTGGTAGGATGGAGCATCCTTTGGGTATATGCCCAATAGTGGTATAGCTGGGACTTGAGATAGATCAATGCCCAATTTTCTGAGGTACTGCCATGTTGATTTCCTTAGTGGCTGAACAAGTTTTTATACTCCCAACAAAAGTGGAGGAGTGCTCCCTTTGCTCCACATCCCAGCATGAGCCGTCACTTGTGTTATTGATTTTAGCCATTCTAACAGGTGTAAGATGGAAGCTCATAGTAGTTTTGATTTGCATTTCCCTGATGGCTAAGGATGTTAAACATTTCTTTAAGTATTTCTCAGCTATTTGAGAACCTTCTATTGAGAATTCTCTGTTTAGATCTGTACTCCATTTTTAAATTAGATTCTTTTTGTTGTTGTTTTTCAGTAGCTGGTTTATTGGGTTTTTATATATTTTGAATATTAAACCTTTATTAGATGTGGAGTTGGCAAAAAACATTTTCCATTCTGTAGGCTGCCACTTTGTTCAAATGATGGTGTCCTTTGCCTTACAGAAGCTTTTCAGTTTCATGGGGTCCCATATATCATTTTTTTTAATCTTAGTGCCTGTTCTATTGGTGTTTTGTTCAGGAAGTTGTCTCCTATGCCACTGTCTTCAAGGCTATTCCCCACTTTCTCTGCTATCAGGTTCAGTATATCTTTGATCCACTTGGACTTGAGTTTTGTGCATTATTCTACATGAAGACATCCATCACCATTTGCTAAAAGTGCTTTCTTTTTTTTCCAGTGTGTATTTCTGGTGTCTTTATATAAAAAAAAATCAGGTATCCATAAGGGTGTAATATATGCCTGTGTCTTCAATTTGATTTAATTGATTATCATGTCTGTTTTTATGCCAATATCATGTGTTTTTTTAGTACTATAGCTCTGTAGTACAGCTTGAAATTACTGATGGTAATATGTTCAGATTTTTTTATTGTACATGATTATTTTATCTATCCTGGGTTTTTTATTTTTCCTTATGACATTGATAATTAATCTTTCAAATTTTATAAAAAATTAAGTTGGGATTTTGATGGGGATTGAATTTGAAAGACGGTCATTTTTACCATGTTAATCCTACCGATCCATGAGCATGGGAGATTTTTTCATCTGCTGATATTATCTTCAATTTCTTTCTTCAAAGACCTAAATTTATTATCCTACAAGTCTTTTACTTGCTTGGTTAAAGTTACCCCATGATATCTTATATTATTTGAGGCTATTTTGAAGGGTGATGTTTCCTTGCTTTCTTCCTTAGTCCATTTGTTGTTATTTGTTATATGGGGGCTACTGATGTTTTTGAGTTAATATTGTATCCAGTTACTTTGATGAAAGTGTTTACCAGCTGTAGGAATTCCCTGGGGAGTTTTTTGAATCTCTTATGTATACTATAATATCATATGCAAATAATGATATTTTGACTTCTCCCTTTCCAATTTCTATCTCCTTGATCTCCTACAGTTGTTTTACTGCTCTAGCTAAAACTCCAAATACTATAACTAATAGATATGGAGAGAGTGAATCTTGTCCTTTTCCTGATTTTAGTGAAATTGATTTGAGTTTCTCTCCAATTAATTTGATGTTGGCTATTGGCATGCTGCAGGTTACAGAAGGAGAAACCTGGACACCAAGCCAGCCATAAAACCCTACACCTATACTCTTTCCTGCGTGCAAGATGCACCAAGGCAATGGTAGCACATAACATGTGAGAGTTGCCAACCAATTAAACCAAGCTGGTTTAACTTGAGGTCCACATTATGATAAGGGGCCCATGCCCCATATTACCTGGATGGCCAGGTATCAGAGACTGGATAGCCCAGTTTCCTAGAGTAGAACCAAACATCACTGGTCAAAAAAAAATCAATGAAATGATTATTAATGATATTCTGCTATACTTATATGTTGGGGCCTTGTATAGTCATCATTAGAGAGCCCTCTTCCAGCAGCAGATGGGAATGGGTACAGAGACCCACAGCCAGACATTATTCAGAGAAAGTCTAAATTGGAGGTCTCCATTGGGGTTGAACCCTTGGATATCAGGGAACCCCTCAGCAGAGGGGGAGTCAATGGGGATTCTAGGAGTCAGTGGGGATGGAGGACATCAGGAGAACATAGCCCACCAAATTAACTAAGCAATGCTCACATAGGCTCACAGATACTGAAATGGTAAGCATGGTGCATGTATGTGTCTGTATCAGGTCCTCTGCATATATGTTATGGCTGTTAGCTTGTTCTGGTGGGACTCAACATTGGGAGTGAGAGGTATCTCTGATTCTTTTGCCTTCTCCTGAGACTATTTCACTCCTATTGGGTTGCCTTGTCCAGGCTTGATATGAGGGCTTTTGCTTTGTCTTATGCCTTGTTTGATCCTGTCTGGTTGTCATCTCTAGGAGACTTATTCTTTTCTGAAGAAGAGAAGGAGGGATAGTGGATCTCAAGGAGAGGGGAATTGGCACGGAGCTGGGAGGAGTAGAAGGAGGAGAAAATCTTATTGGGATGTATTGCAGGAGAGAGGAATCTATTTTCAACATATATGAGCCACTGGGAAGAAAGGAGAAGAAAGGAGACAGTCCCCAAGATAGTCATTTCATTTGATTCCTAGTCACTGCCCTGTGATAAAAACCACCAATCCATGATAGATAGATACCAATGAAACAAAATTGGCAATTATTAGTGTGAATGTGTTCCTTTGACCTAGGAAGAGAGAACATGTTCACAGTACAGAATCATATATTTTTCCAGGTATTGAATTGGCTACACTAATACAAAACACTTTTTTATTTTGTTTATTTTTAGAAAGTTTATTAAATATTTTACTATCTACAAAAAATTCCTAAAGACTGCAGGTTAAGTAGATATAAAGTTTATACCTGAGATAATGGAAATCACCTATAGAACTTCATAGTAAGCAAAAAATCCCGTTATGATTTCTACTTAAGTATGTGGTCAATCATGAAATTATGTACATATAAGTAAACTAAACGGACTTAGCAGGTTTTATTTATATATTTAGGTGTGTGGTTAACAACAACAATTAAGGGAAAGGGACCTTGATTTATAGAGAGAGGTAAAGGGGATACATAGGACGGATTGGATGGAAAAAAGAAAAAGGAAATGATGTAATTATACTTTAATTACAAAACCAAAAAGAAGATGTGAACATATGTGCAGGCACAGTGGCTCAGCCAATTAGACATGTTTCATGAACCTTTTCTGGAGTTCTTCCAGAAATGGAATCATTTTGAAGAAGCGGGCATGGGAGACTCATACTGAACTGTTTTAAACCAACACTGAGATACTGCTTCTTCTTTGGTTATCATGATAATAAACATACCAGTGACAGTGTTTTCAAGATGATATGAAATAAACAATTTAAAGACTAGATATTCAATAGTTGGTCAGTAAATAAAACCACTGTCACATAGCTATTAGTGTGCTCCTGGAATTGTTATATTCATAAAAAATAGCCATTAATAGAACTAGCTTTTCATACAGAGACTTTGAAAGTGAAGTGTTTATTTAAGTCATGGTTCAATACAGAGATTAATCAACACTTTGAAAGTAAAAAAAAATATATATTACCTTTTGTTTGGGGGTTAATCTACTTAGGTACCATGTATATGATTGGCTTTATCTATGTGGACATTTATAGCATGATACAGAGTGAATTTGTTACACCTCTCTATGGTCTGAGGTGTCAGCATATTGTAAAATACTTGGAGCAGGTATGCTTTTACCATCTATCCACTGTCAACTACAATACTTACTCTTGAATACTTACTCACAATGCTTTGTGACAGTTAACTAGGCAAACTGAAAACCAACGGAGCATGAGAATTGCAAGTTATTTCCATAGAAGGCTCATAATGAGTCCCCTAACCTTCCCTTTAGTGAGATTTGAGGGATGTTGCAGGAATTCAAAAATAAGTTTTGAGAAAATATCTAGATATTGGTTTCAGTTATTAAATATTCATTTTATTGAGTGACAAGTTTTTCAGAACAGAAGCATTTTGCTTTGTGTTTATTGAAGAAAGTCTGTTTTATGTGTTCTCTTGTTGGCTTATTGGATTATTTTTCCAACTTGACATTTTTTAACCACAAAGACCATTGGACTGAAGAGTAAATTACAATTAAATATATGAAATGGTTAAAATAGAAATGTATATGAGACCTGAGCTTTAAAAGTATGTGTGTCTGTGAATACATGTGTATGTGGTCGTGTGTATGTATGTATGTGCATGGGTATATGTGTGGATATGTGTATGCATACATGTATTTGAAAAACCTAAGGCAGCTGTTTTAGAAAGCCATCTGGCAATATTTATTAAACTTAGTGCCAGCAAAACCCCTGTGCATATTTTCATGGGAACATAAATGAATGTTCATTGCAGCGTCAACACTGATTTTGATAGCAAAGCTGTAGAAACAATCTAGCTGTTCATCATCAGCTGAATGAGTCAGTACATGATGATGGACACACAGGGCCCAGTGCTATGCTCTTAGATTACTTATACAGAAAAGTCAGTCAACACACTAGGGCACATGCAAGGAATACATTCATAGACAATATTATGCATTTTTCAGATCTCTCTGAGTGCTAACACAGTTCCATGCATCAGCATCAGAAGATCTAAGAATAGTCAAGTATTTACTTTAATTGTGCTTGCTAATAAGCAAGTAGTGGCAGGTACCACAGTTAAATAATAATTTTGCTTATGACATATGTTCTTAGAAACATCATATGATACAGGAGATACCTGTGGTGAACTATACATTCTATAAATAAATATTTAAAATAACTTTCTTTCATCCTGGAATTTTTGCAATTTTAAATATGGATCATAACTTTTTTGGTAAGCAAAAACTTCTGTTGTTACAGTGGGGATTACTGAGAATGAAAACTAGACCATGACATTTATTTTATTGCTGATTAAAACATATCTTTTATGTCTATCTCTTAATTGTGGAGTTAAAATAAAAACTCAGAATACTGAAGAACATGAATAGCCTATCAGATGAGAAGTGTCTTCTTCGATAGGGCAAAGAAGCTTGGGAAATGAGGATTGATGGAATCAAGATATTAGAAATGTCCATTCTGTCATCCTGATTTTGTAGTAAAGAAAACAAATGCACACTAAGAAAAACGAGTAGCTTCTATAAGGAGCATTTTATGTGGAAGAAAGAATAACAGAGCCAGATGACATGGGAGAAGCATGTAATATGTTGTCTTCTGTGCACTGTCACAGTCGATGCCATCATCTCACAGCAGCTATAATGGCTTGCACTGGGCAAGCACAAAATTGGGCCTCTTGACTGTCAATCATCGATTAGGGAGGAGCTTGTGGAGTCTATATTGTGCTGTTGGCTACTTATAGCTTCTGGGAAAGACATTATATTTAGTGGTTCCCTGATGAGTCCACTGGGTGCCAATAGTCATAGGATGGATTCAACTAAACTCAGTGAGTGAAAAAACAAAACAGAAAGGCAGGTATAGAGGAGGAAAAGGTAAATGGGTGGGTGGGGTCTCAAAGGAGGATGGGATGACAGTAATAAGAATGAAATATATAAATATATGTAGTTTTAAAGAACAAATTTAATAAAAGTTATAAACAAAAGGAGCATTTTACTCTTTTGGAAGTCGCAAGTTCCTACTGGAATTCAAGCCAAACTGAAGCACACCATTTCTCTAAATTAAAGGAGAAGTTCTAATTTATTTAATATGCTTAAATATTGTTCTTAAATTCAGAGAGCTTTGAAGGCATATGAAACCTCAGAATTCTTCTAATTTCTTGCAGGAAATTATAGTGAAATCAGATTTGCGAAATGATAGTATTTGGCCAGTCTTCAGAGTCCAGCATTAAGGAACTCATAACCATCTTCCTTGGGCAAAGACTTTGCTCATCATCCTTGCTGGCACCCTTCTGATTCATGCCATTCTCCTCAGACCTGAGTAAGGCCATGTGAATGGGAAATTAAATGCAGGGCAGAAATGGTCTGGCAATGGCTAGCCTATAATGGAACACACACACACACACACACACACACACACACACACACACACACACATAAAAATTCAGTTTTATATTGGTGTGAAAGTATTATTCTAGATTTATTTCTAAGCAAAACTTGCTGGAATCAATATGCTGTTGTTGAACATTAGTTGAAAATGTGTTAAATTCATTTATTCTGTGAAACATTTGTTTAATGATGCAAAGATGTGTTGTACTCTTTTATGTTGTATTTGTTTAACTCTGTGAAGTTGTGGTACTTTGTCCGTCTAAAACATCTGATTGGTCTAATAAAGTACTGAATAGCCAATAGCTAGGTAGGAGACCGATAGATGGGGCTGTTAGGCAGAGATTAAAAATAAAAGAAGAAAAAGAGAAGAGGGAGTATCAAGTAAAGGAAAAGAAGATGATGCTGAGGACCAGCCATCCAGCCACCCAGCCACCCTTCTACACAGCCAGACATGGAATAAGAAAGAAAGAAAAGATATATAGAAATAGAGAAAATAAAAGTCCAGAGGCAAAAGGTAGACAGGATAATTTAAGTCAAGAAAAACTGTCTACAAACAAGCCAAGCTAAGGTTGGGCTTTTATAAGCAATAATAAGTCTCCATGTATTTATTTGGGAGCTAGGTGACGAGTCACCAAAGAATAAAGAGTTAAAGAAAAAAAGAACTACAATGTGCCTTTATGTTCTATAAACAAAAACATCTAAATCTACAGAGAAGGTATTCAGTTGGCTTAGACTGTTCTTTATGCTAGTGTGTTGATTAATGTTTATCAGTTTCAAGAGGATACCTCAATTGAAGAATTGCTTACAACAGACTGGACCATGGATGTATATCTGGGTCATATTCTTCATTAGGTACTGAAGTTGGAAGGCCCAGCCCACTGTGGGCAATGTTATCTCTGGGCAGGTGGTCCTGGCTGTATAAGAAAGCATGTTGAGCAAGTCATGAGGAGTAAGCTGGTAAGCTGTATATCTTCATGGCCTCTGCCTCAATTCCTGCCTCCAGGTTTTTGCTCTAGCCTCACTCGATGATGGGATGTAATTCTAAGATAGTGTAAAGCTTCTCACTAAGTTGCTTTTGGTCTTTGTTTTATCACAGAAACAAAAAAGTAAACTAGGGCAACTCATTGTGGAAATCTCAAATGCAATAATCATGTAAACTTTGTTGCTTAAAATCTCTAGAGAGATGAGGTTAGTAATACAATATCTTCCTTATTTCTATCAGTTTGCATAAATCAAGTCATACACTCAATATCTTAATTATGTGATTAAAACTACCTTCTTTCCATATCTTTGAGATAAAATAACTATGCTTTTAAAGACATTTGATTTATTTACTATGTCCTTTGCCTTACAGAAGCTTCTCAGTTTCAGGAGGTCCCATTTGGTAATTTTTGCTCTGTGTCTGTGCTACTGGTGCTATATTTAGGAAGTGGTTCCTTGTGTCAATACGTTGAAGACTACTTCCTACTTTCTCTTCTATCAGATTCAGTGTAACTAGTTTTATACTGAGGTCTTTGGTCCACTTAGACTTGAGTTTTGTGTATGATGATAGATATGGGTCTATTTGCAATCTTTTCTACATGTTGACGTCCAATTATGCCAGCACTATTTGTTGAAGAAGCTTTCTTTTTTCCATTGTACATTTTTGGCTTCTTTGTCAAAACTCAGGTGTTCATAAGTGTGTGGGTTTGGTGCCAATTGGACCAATTTGGTGCCATTGGTCCACATGTCAGTTTTATGGCAATACCAAGCTGTTTCTATTACTGTAGTTCTATAGTAGAGCTTAGTCTCAGGGATGGTGATGCCCCCAGAGGATGCTTTATTGTACAGGACTATTTTAGTTATCCTGGGTTTTCTGTATTTCCAAATGAAGTTGAGTATTGTTCTTTCCAGGTCTGTGAAGAATTGTGTTGAGATTTTGATGGGGATTGCATTGAAGCTGTAGATTGCTTTTGGTAAGATTGCCATTTTTACTATGTTGATCCTGCCTATCCATGAGCATGGGAGATCTTTTTTATTTTCTGATACCTTCTTCAATTTCTTTCTTCAGGGACTTAAAGTTCTTGTTACACAGATCTTTCATTTGCTTAGATTTACCTCAAGGTATTTTATATTATTTGTGGCTATTTTAATGGGTGATGTTTGTCTGATTTCTTTCTTAGCCCATTTATCATTTGTATATGGGAGGGCTACTGATTTTTTTTTGAGTTAATCTTGTATCCTGCCACATTACTGAAGGTGTTTAAGAGCTGTATGTGTTCCCTGGACAAAATGACAGCCTACTGAATGGGAAAAGATCTTCACCAACCGCACATCTGACAGAGGGCTGATCTCCAAAATATATACAAAACTCAAAAAACTAGACATCAAAATAACAAACAATCCAATTAAAAATGGGTTATAGAGCTAAACAGAGATTTCTCAAAGGAAGAATTTAAAATGGCTGAAAGATGATTATGGTATTGCTCAGCATCCTTAGTCATCAGGGAGATGCAAATCAAAACAACTCCGAGATACCTTACACCTGTCAGAATGGCTAAGGTCAAAATCAATGCAGCCAGCTTATGTTGGAGAGGATGTGGAGCAAGGGGAACACTCCTCCACTGTTGGTGAGAGTGCAAACTTGTATGGCCACTTTGGAAATCAGTGTGGCGGTTTCTCAGAAAATTAGGAATCAACCTTCCTCAAGACCCAACTATACCACTCTTGGGCATATATCCAAGGAATGCTCAATTATACCACAGGGACACATGCTCAACTATGTTCATAGCACCAAAATTTGTAATAGCCAGAACCTGGAAACAACCTAGATGCCCCTCAACTGAAGAATGCATAAAGAAAATGCAGTATATATACACAATGGAGTACTACTCAGCAGAGAAAAATCAATGACATCGTTAAATTTGTAGGCAAATGGATACAACTAGAAAATATCATCCTGAGTGAGGTAACCCAGACTCAGATGGACAAACATGGTATGTACCCATTCATAAGTGGATACTAGAAGTAAAGCAAAGGATAACCAGACAACCACCCACAACTCCAGAGAAGCTAGCTAACAAGGAAGACCCAAAGAGGGACATATAGATCACCCTGGGAAGCAGAAATAGATGAGATCTCCATGAGTGAACCTGGAGGTGGGCAATGGAGGGTAGGGAATGGAGCATGAGAACATAAGGGAATGTGATGGTTAAGCTGGAACAAGGATTGAGTGGGAAAGCAATGAGAGATTTACCATGATGAGGGGAGATATCATGGAGATAGAGAGAAACCGTTACTAGGGAAGTTGCCAGGAATCCCCAAGGATGACCCCAGATTGGACTACTAGAAATAGTGGATAGGGTACCTGAACTGAACTGGCTTACCCCAGTGATCAGATCGGTGAATACCCTAACTGTCATCAGAGAGCTTTTCTCCAATGACTGATGGAGGCAGATGCAGAGATCCACAGCCAAACACCAGGCAGAGCTCCAGGAGTCCAGTCAAAGAGAGAGAGGAGGGATTCTATGAGCAAGTGCATTAGGGTCATAGTAGGGAAACCTACAGGAATGACCAAACCAAACTAGTGAGAATCTATGAAGGTTGGATCAATGGCTGTGGAGCATGCATGGGCCTGGACTAGGCCCTCTGCATGGCGAGACAATTGTTTAGCTTGATTTGCTTGGGGGCCAACTGGCAGTAAAATCAAAATGTATCTCTGGGGCATGAGAGGGCCTTTTGTAGCCCACAACCTATGATGGGGCACCTTGTGTAGCCTTAAGGCAGGGGGAAGGGCTTGGACTTGCCTCTACTGGAAGTGCCTCCCCATGAGAGACCTTGCCTTCTTGTGAAGAGAGTGGGGGGTGGGTTGGGGGGAGTTTGGGGGGCAGGAGGAGAGAAGAGAGGGTCTTAATAAAAAAGAAATACATTTGAAAATTGTTTTATAATTAACAAAAATTTCTCATTAGTTATTTTAGTGTAGAACATTCACTTGGAGGTGATTTTTCTTTCAAATTATGGAGATATTTTCAATAATTAGTGATGATTCTGAGACATATGTGATATGATACTGCCTCACATAGAATGTAGTATATGGCCATGAAAGTACAGAATGTGTATATTGAAAAGTCACTTGCTTAATTTGTTAAGATCTAAAAGTCACTTACTAGTTATTTATTACTTTGAAAAATAATACTATCAAAAATAAGTTATCTTGCTGTCATTGGGTAATAATGTATAGTATTCTATAGGATGTCTGTAGTCATGAAGCCAAAAATATCTTTTACTATGTTCACAAGCTTCCCTTACAAATTAAAATTCTTCAATATTTAGATAAATAAAAAGTTTCTAAGGGTTCTAGAAATTAAATGTCAGAGATAATCAAAGATTTACTCAGATCCATTCCCACAGCAGCAGCATCAAATGGCTTCTTAATGTGCTTTTTGTATTTATCAAGAAAACTCAAATCTTGTCATGGTCTGCTGAACTCACTAACTTTGAATCTCAAAGCCTCGTGGGTTTGCCTGTGGAAAGGAAAAAGAGTGAATTCGGAACCATAGCTCTCTTGAAATCCAGCCCTTATGTCTAATAGCTTTAAAATTAGCAGGGAACCCCAGGGAGTCATTTTGTGCTGCTTTCAGTGTTGAAGCATGGAAAGTCTTTTGATTTGAGTTTTAGAAAGCTTACATCTTTGTTTTATCTTAATAAGAATCAAATGCTTTAATTTTATTTTAATTTGATAAATGTGTAAGGCACAACAGTGTTTCACAAAAGCTTCCTCTTCCAGAAAGCAGATCTCAGGAAAGCAACTTTCGGCATCTGAAGCCAAGTATCCCTAAAAGACAGTTTGCTCCCTTGTCCATCATAGGCTTGTGCTGCTGTCATTACTTTGGTACTTTAAAGAAGAATGTGAAGTCTGCCCTCTGCATGCCTAGATCCACATTTACAGATTCCAACAACCATAGACTGAAAATTATTCACAATGAAGTCATTGAACACACACAGTGTCCTTACCATCATTCCTTGAATAATTCAACATGATTGTCATGTGCATAGCATTGACATTCTGCCAGTATAATAGAGTGGGAAGATGTGCCTAGGCTAAATGCAAATACTATGCTGTTGCTTTGTGCTAGTTATCACAAATGACATAGACCTGTCTTAAGTGTTCAAGAGAACATGAAAATTTGGGGATCCAAATATGCAGGGTTTGTGAACTAAACCCTTATGTGAGCTGAGGAATGACTGACTGTGTTGGTGCAGGTGACCTTACTCACTCAAGTGATCCAAATCTATAAATGAACTGAGCCATTTTTAATGCTCTGATCCCAGAACAGGCATTGTATGCAGACTTGATTTATTTCAGTATTTAAAAGAAATTAACATGAATAGTATTTTCAGTAAACCTAATGGGATATCATGTTATTTGTGTACTATGAAGTCATAGAGCTGAGTTTAATGTGTTATAAAGGATACATTGCTTATACATTCCTAACAAAGACAATTAGTTGTTTGTTTGTTTTTTTTTCTCATTTCAGCAGTGAGGAAAATGAATATGAAAATTTAGGTTAACCAGGTGAGTACTGATAGCCACTTTGGATCTGATTTCCATCTATAAAATGGAGCCAGCTATATATTCATCTCCAAACTACCAGGAAGTTGAGAGGGGAACTGCATGGGATTTGCTTAGAGCAGACACTGCAAGGGAGCAGCCATTGTATGCCTCGGTCACCATCAAGGCTAGAATACATGGAAGCACAGATCTGGATCAGTGTCAGCCTGACTCAGAAATCTTTTTTTACCTTCAAGTGATATTTTTAAAGAAAATCTGAGCTTTGTGTCTTTTGATTTACATAAAACTAAATGGGAGATTTGATTTAAAGTCCTTTAGAAAGAAGAGTAGATTTTAAATACAAATTCCATGCAACTTACTAGAACTTTAGCCTATAGTATTGCCTCATAAAGACATTTATGATGATGCAGTTGGGATTATTTGCAGTTGAATATGCTTTACCTGGATTTCAGAGGCTGGGGTTTTCTGCAGCTCCCCAGTGAGGCCTAATGCTGTCTTAGTGAAGTACAAACTTTGCAAGTCAAAATGTGCTCTCATTCTTTTTTATTTAATATCAACCATAATTAAATGCTCAAATCATGAATATTAAAAACATCTTTAAAAAGAAATGACTTTTCTAAAATAGAATACCACTTGAATCATACTGATGACCCAAAATAGTCTACCTTTTTTTTAAAAAAATGTAAGTGGCATTTGATTGATTCTCACTGACAAATAAAAACTGCTGCATGCTGATGTGAGTAGGTGAGGAGCTCGGGAACTTGTGAAGAACTGACTGCTCTTTTGCTGTCTGAAGCATCTATAGGCAAATGTCTTACCGGTGGAAAGATCAAATCTTTTACCTATCTCAACTTTCACAGCAACAGCTCATAAGATTACTCTCTCAGACATACAAGATAATTGCGGCAAATATACTCATTTCATACACACACACACACACACACACACACACACACACACACAGAGTCTTAGTTAGGGTTTGCTATTGCTGTGAAGAGACACCATCACCATAGCAACTGTTATAAAGGAAACATTTAATTGTGGTGGCTTACTTAGAATTCATAGGTTCAGTCCATCATTGTTGCTGGAGAATTTCTCTCCAGCTCCCGCCACCAAGTCCCGCCAGTCCCAGAGCCCACTTATAAAATAAACACATAGACTCTTACATTATTTAAACTGCTTGGCCATTAGCTCAGGCCTGTTATTGTCTAGCTCTTACTCTTATATTCAGCCCATTTCTATTAATCTTTACTTTGCCACATGGCTCATGGCTTACTGGTACCTTACATCTTCCTTGTCCTGATGGCAGCTGGCAGTGTCCCTCTCTCAGCCTTCCACCTCCCAGAATTCTTTTCCTTGTCCCGCCTATACTTCCTGCCTAGCCAATGGCCAATCAGTGATTTATTTACTGACCAATCAGCAACACACTTGACATACAGACCATCCCACAGCACTTCCCCTTTTCTTTTCTTAAAAAGGAAGGTTTTAACTTTAACATAGTAAAATTACATATAACAAAACAATTATCAAGCAAGAATTACAGTTACAATATTAAAGAAGAGATCCTATCTATCTTATATTTGTAAGTTTAAGGTTTTATATCTAACTTATCTTTTATTATAACTAAGGAAAATTGTAAGTATCTAGTCTTTAACCACATCAAAGACCTCAGAAGGATATACCACTACCTGAGAAATGGAGAAGGATATAAGCAACTTTTAGGAGTCTTGTAGGGTAGACAGAGACAGCTGGCAGCCTGGACAGTCATTCAAAGTTCTCTTGTAAAGTTGGGGCATCTGTCTTCAGCCCACAGGCCTAGAGTCTCTTATTCACTTTTCTCTGTGTCCTGTAGAATGTCTGGCAGTTTTCTCTGCAAAGCAGGAACCTGAAGGACCATTTTGTCAAGCAAAGTTCAGTGGTCACCTTTGTATGGGTCCTGCATGTCCAGTTGATCAGACAGTCCAGGCAAGAACAGTTTCTTGCCCAAATGGCTATTTTTGTCAAGGTGAAGATAAACTCCGTATGGAGTGTCTTCGATGCCCATCCTCCTCTCTGAAGTAAATCGGTGCTGTCAGGAGCAGACATGTCTCATTGTCCAGAAAGTCTAAATTTTTAAAACATTTTAAATGCCATATTCTGTAGGTCTTTGAAGTGTTTGAAGACTACCTATCTATCTGAAATATAACTATGTATACCTAAAAGACTTAACTAACATGGCTACAAATATGATTATCATAGATGACTAATTATTAATCTATTTTTTAATTATCCATTATAATTTTAAATGAGTTACATAAACATAATATCTCAAACAAGAATAGAAATATATATACAGTATAACAAAATTAAGTTTAAACTTGTATCAATAAACTAAAATCTATAGCGATGTAAAACATTTTAAACAAGTTGTTACTCTTTAAAAGTAGGTTCATTAATCTACTCTTTCATCCTATCATATCTAAACTATCCCCTTTTTTTCTTTAGAAAGAGATTGTATTTATAATCAACCTGCTTTAAATAAAAATATTGGTTTTTGTCTGTCCCACACCAGAGGGCTCTTCTGATTTGGGACATAAGAATCTCTTAACCATTTTTTTTTTTTGAGCAATATGTCTGGGTTTAGAGGGGGAGTGAGCCAATTCCATCTCTAAAGCCAGCTTGGTATATTTGGGAATTTGGGCGTAGCTTTTCTTACTACTTCCTGCTGGAGGGGGGCGCTGTATCTTATGGGGACACGAAGAAAATTTTAGGATCATGGAGTAGTCCATGAGGCTGTATTGTCTGAGCCAGTTGCCTTGGAACCATTCTGGATGTTGAGTCATCTGGGCCATGGTGTCATTGGAGACCTTTCAGGGGGTCTTGGCTGGTTAAACCTGATGTATCTTAATCTGGAACAAATCCATAGTCTCTGGCTTTCTGTGGAAACAAAAGCAGAGACTCTTTTCCAAAGCAACATATCCTTATATCCAAATTTTGAAGTCAAGGTACCTTTAAAATATACATTTTGGCATAACTCAACAGCTTTTACAATCAAATGTTTTTCTGCAGTTACGAATATCAAAGAGAACATAATCCAGATTCTCTGTGTGGTAGCCATCTTTACGTGGCTTATTTTTTTTATATTAGCTTGAGCCTATTGCTTTAAACTGTAGCCTTCTAAGCCTGAAACGGCACTGGCGCTGTGGCTGCTGGTTCCGCCCACTTCAGCTTCCCAACATGGTGGCAGTCCGTTTTCCGCCAGCTCTGGGAGCCATCAACTCTCAGAAACAGTGGGTCTATGCTTCTATCAAAGCAGCGTGTAGCGCAGAAAGCTCTTTTTTTTTTTGTTTTGTTTTGTTTTGTGCTAGCAAAGGCTAAATTCACCACATAGCTTAATGTGCCATTCGCAGAGGCCTCATTCCCGCCATACGGCGGCAGGTCGAGCACGCACGCTAGGAACCCGCCAGTAGCTCAAACCAGCAGCTGCCGCTCATTTGAGAGAGACAATTAGGAAGCTGTTTTTAGCTCCGTTTTAGAATCTTTTTACTCAGGTGTTAGGTGGAAACTCTTGCCAACACGTTGGGCGCCATTTGTTGCTGGAGAATTTCTCTCCAGCTCCCGCCACCAAGTCCCGCCAGTCCCAGAGCCCACTTATAAAATAAACACATAGACTCTTACATTATTTAAACTGCTTGGCCATTAGCTCAGGCCTGTTATTGTCTAGCTCTTACTCTTATATTCAGCCCATTTCTATTAATCTTTACTTTGCCACATGGCTCATGGCTTACTGGTACCTTACATCTTCCTTGTCCTGATGGCAGCTGGCAGTGTCCCTCTCTCAGCCTTCCACCTCCCAGAATTCTTTTCCTTGTCCCGCCTATACTTCCTGCCTAGCCAATGGCCAATCAGTGATTTATTTACTGACCAATCAGCAACACACTTGACATACAGACCATCCCACAGCACATCATGACAGAGAGCATGGTGGCATGTATGTAGGCATGGTGCTGGAGAAATAGCTGAGTGGCCTTTATCTTGCAGGCAACAAGAAGTCTACTGACTGTCACACTGAATGAAGCTTGAGAAAAAGACCTCAAAGCCCACCCCTGCAGTGACACACTTGCAACAGAAGGTGTGGCCCAGATTAAAGGTGTGCCCTCCAGCCTCAAGGTCTGGATTAAAGTTGTGTGTCATCCAGCCTTCTCCAACAGGACCATACTTCCTCCAACAAGGCCATATCTCCTAATAGTATCACTCCCTATGAATTTATGGGGACCAAATATATTCAGCTACCACACACACACACACACACACACACACAGAGAGAGAGAGAGAGAGAGAGAGAGAGAGAGAGAGAGAGAGAGAGAGAGGAGAGAGAGATAGAAGCAGACCTGCCTTTGGTAAGCTGAACCTAGAAGAGCAAGTGTAGAGTTCATTCCTAAATCAGAGGCCTTGAGTACAGCAAACAGATGTTATAGTTTCGGTCTGAAATTTCTAAGGCTTTTTACCCAAGGAGAGTATGTTTTCATCTAAGTTGGAAAGGGACAATGGTCACAACCTCAGCTCAGTCAAGAAGATTGTGTCCCCTCTGACTCAGAAATAGTGATCAGTTCAGGTGTTTGTCTGGGAGAATTGAATGTGGCCCACACATTTCTTCACCTTACCTAACAATCCATAGATTCACCTCAGTGGGGCACATTATAGACATGCTTGGACTGGGTACCCCATGACACAAACAAATTTGATAAATCATATTTGATAACGTGATTTTTAAAGTTAATTCTGATCAACATTTTTACCCTTATTTTTTCTATTTAAAAAGTACTTATTTATCTTGAATGTTAATGAGCATTTTGTCTGCACGTGTGAATGGCCACAATGTATCTGCTGTGTCCCTACAGGTTAGAAGAGTGCACTGAATCACAAGAACTGTAGTTACAGGTGGTTGTGAGCTAGCCTAGCCTACATGGCACTATGAATCAAAGACATTGCCTCTGCAAGAGTAGTAAGTGTTCTTAACCATTGAGCATCTCTCCAGCCTCTGATTTTCCTTTAGATGATTGCTACCTTGTAAGCAATTTTAAGAAGCAATAATTTCATATAAGAAAATGGGCCATTACTGCACAGTTTCCCAGGGTAAGTTCTTAGAGAACCATAGTAAAATATTTCAATCAAGGTGTTGGCAATAAAATATCTTATCTGCTCTCCATAAAATGGAGCACCGTAAAATGCATCTGGGTTGAAGGTGAATTGTAGCTGGAAGTTTTCCTGTGTCCCGCCTGGTCCTGCAAATGCTCAGACTCAGGTAAATACACAGAGGCTTATATCAATTACAAATTGCATGGCCATGGCCTTTGGCTCAATTTTCTTGCTAGCTAGCTCTTATAACTAAACTCAGCCCATTTCTATTAATGTATATGGTGCCAAGTGTTCTGTGGCTTTACCTGTGTGCCATTACATGTTGTTCCCTGAATGGCAGGATAGCGTCTCCATGCTTTTCCTTTACCTTCCTCCTATCTCTCTTGGAATTTCCCACATGGCTCTATCCTGACCTTCCACAGGCCAATGCAGCTTTATTTATCAACCAATCAGAGAAACACATATCCACAGCATACAAAAAGATATTCCACAGCAGTGAATGCCCATCAGTGGATCATGTGTTTCAACACTTGTTTCCCAGGTGTTCACACAGTTTGTAGATGCTACAGAGCATCTAAGAGGTGGGGCTTAGCTGCAGGAAGTGTGATGGTTGAGGTGGGAACTTGGTGTGTGTTATGCAGGAATCCCTTCTGCTGCATTAACTCCTGCCTAGTCAGAGCTACATTACAAAGAGGCAGTCTCCTGTGTCTGCCCAGGACATCCAACAGATTCAATCATCAAGTCCTCTCCACTTTTGTAGGCTGCACCTGCTCAAAACACGAGCCCGAATAAATCCTTCTCTTAGGCTCTTGTCTAGAATTTGGTCATTCTATGAGAAATTAGCCAGTGTAACTACTTTTGTTGTTTTCTCAAGTCATGAATAGAGTATTGAGAATGTCTTTTGTATTCAAGATACTCATAATGTTTCAAATATATGGTTTATAAATAATTTATAGTTAGACATTTCATATACATAATATTTTTAATAAAAATTTATGAAATTCAACATATATTTTTTCCTCTTCTGAATTATTCTTTGTGACTCAAAGATTTTGGCTGTTTTGTTTTGTTTTTTTTTTTTCAAAAACAACGGTTTTGGAATATCTTCCACATTTAAATTTTTTCAGAAATTTAAAAATAGCTGGGTATTTTTCAAGTTTTTTTGATCAATCTATACCATCAAGAATTTGTCCATTTTATCCTATTAATAGGACTTTTTCCATAGTTTGAGTTTCAAATATTAAACTAAAAGTGGATGAGAGCTAATTAATATAAGTTCCTTTACTTTTATGATGTTGCTTAGTAACCATTCATATAATACAAGTTCCTTTATTTTTATGATATTGCTTGGTAACCACTCATGTAAATGACTGGTGAGGTGCAGGGTAGATGTACTTTGACACCTTCTAGTATTGCCCTGCTTTGCCACTTCTCAGCAGACATTTCTTCTGACAATGGTTATGATGGTCATGGAAATCCAAGATGGAGAAGTAATTAATGGGGAATGACCATTACTTTTTGAAATATGCTCCTCTGCTTTGAACCTAAGCTAAGCTAGTCCTTGACTAGGGTAGTCACTTTCTCTGGCAATGAGTTATACCCTTAGTTGAAAATTTTATTTTAAATTAAAAAAAAAATTAAATTGGTAAAACTACAGAAGCTTTGAAAATATTAGTGTACTACAATAACACTTCCTGCTTGAGTTTTTGACCACTGTTTGAGTATGGAAATCTGGATTTCTCTCCCTCCTAGGTTTTGGTGTACTTTGTTTCTCCCTTGATCCACCACAGCTACAGTGATGAGGCTTAGAGTTCTTCATAGGATGATTTGGCGTCTATAAACCTCATCCTGTCTTGTGATTATATTTAATGAAAATATAACTTTTATGCCTTAGAATTAGCATCTCACTGTTGTTTCCCAAAATTTCTTGACTGGTTGCTGGTAATGCAATTCTATCTAGTGAAGATTAAATTATTAATTGCTATTCAGTGATGGCTTTCTGATCTTCCTTAACTTTTTGAAAATCTTAATTGCTGAATAACCTCCAGGATGGAGCAAAGACTATTTGAAAGTAAGAGGTCAGTGCCTGTTGCACAAGGCGATAGGGTGTGGACAGACCCAGAATTTCAAATGTTTTCAATTCCTTATTATTAGTCAGCTAGCTCATTTACTGATGGAAGTTCACGGTTATACATATTCTAGATTAGTTTATCAAGTTCTCTCATGCAATCTATCATCTATTTAATTTGTTGCTCCAGGCATTCTATGGCCACAAAAACCTAATGCATAGGTAATTACCTGAAAGCTTAGAAGTTAACACTGCAGACCTTCATACCTTCAATGTCAGTAATTTTCCTTCTTTTGGGCTTTTCTTCTTCTACCATGTATTACAAACAAATCAATGATTTTTGTGTGAACAGGCTCTAGGAAAGATACGGGAGAAATGGACGTGAGTACTCTAAAGAGGGTTCTAAGGACAGATAGGACCTCTAATAATAAGAATAATTCCTGATGATCTGTAATTATAGAGACTACCATCTACTATTTTGAAATTTCCTTCAATGTCAATTTGAAAGCTCTCCTGAAGTTCTTGCCTTAAAGCATTGATAATCTGGTACTTTGAAGATGCCAGTGAAAGACAATGTTCAGGCAAATTTTTTTTACTGAAAATATTTCACAGAAATAGAAGTCTTGCCAGGAAGGTTTGATAATGACACATGCCTGAGCATCTTAAGAATTCTGTGTTACATGCTCCATAATAAGAGGGAAGAAAATCGAAAAAGAGATTGACAAGATGAAGAGAGGGGAAGCAATGTTAACATTTTAAACTAGAAACAAATTATAATTCTACCTACAGCAATAAATGAACTTTCCTAACATAAGCAGAGAAAGGCAAAGCCTAGATAATAATCTTTCCAATTCCTTTTCATTCCCTATCACGTAGATTCTATAGCTAGTTACAGAACCCTGTCATTCAAGCGAAAACATATCTATGTGTTTGGCGTGAAAATGCAGTGAAATTCAGTGATTGCCTGTTCCTCCTAACCTCAATGTTTCTTAAGAAAAAGGAAAACAAGTCAATGGCTTCAGAAAAATGATAAAGGGGTTGGTTTCTACATTAATATGAGGCAACTATGTACACAAATCATAAACAGAGGACAAGGTGACCATGAAAACTTCAGTTCCTGTACAATTAAAGTATCTACTATTGATTAAAAACTCTCTATATAGACATACAGTCCATGACTGTATGTCTTCCTGCAGGCTTGGTTCCTCTCTGAGGTTTAGGGAACACTGCAGAAGAGGGGTGGGAAAGTCAAAATATAGAGACAATGTCTGACTATGAGATGTCTTCTGAACAAGACACAATCATTGCAATCATGAACTCACAGCTGCCTGCACTGGGTCTGCATGAGAATAGGCCTCCCAACAATCATGGATGCAATAGTAATAGACTCAGCTGACCCTATCTTAACTCACTGATGAACTGCTTGCTATGGATAGAGTCAGGAGCTGGTAAATTATTGCCTCAGATCTTTACCCACCAATGACTCTACAAAGCTCCAGATGACACCTTGAATCCATTGGTTACACAAATGGCTTTGGTTAAACTAAATGAGTCAAAAAACTAAACTCAAATTCATGAATCTGGGAAAGGAACCAGTTAGGATCAGGGAGGAATAAAACTGATGGAAGAAATATAAATGAGGATAGGTTAGAGTAGACAGAATATATTATATACATGAATAAATTGTCAGCCATCAAAAATGATTCACCAAAATTATAAAAATATATAGTTCAGTATTTTAAAAGTATTATTTTTAATTAATTTTTTATTTAAGATACTTTAATCCACAGTTCAACAAGTGGATAGTGATAATTCAGGGTGATGACGTGCCACACATTTCAAATTCCTCAATACCACTATACTACTGATGCCTTCTTACGGTGGGTGTCTCCAGCTAATACCAGAAAGAGAAACCAGCATAAGAAGTACTTTACATCCTTTAGAATGAATCTGGCCAGTGTTAGGAGACAGTTGTATGGTAGACAAGAGATGATCCCACAAAAACACATGGTCACAATGGTGGTATTTACTGCAACGTTCCAGGAATCATCCTTCTAAATGGGCTCTTGTCTAGTTCTGCTGAAATTGCACTAAATATTTGAGTTCTAGAAGGAGAAAACTCTACCTATAAAATTTGAGAGTGCTTTTAGCTCACTTTAGCTGCAGAGTGAAAGGCTTGGTTTCAACTTCCAGCCTTAAGGATATGAAATATTATCATTTATCACTTGACTTCAATAATATTGCACAATGGCTTTTCCCTTTTATCTTTGTCCACATAAATGGCACATACTTCTTTATCAGAAGAGATCATTGTACAAATTATAATGGAGAACTAATAAAAATTACTTTGTATAATGTAAGTTATTCTTCAGAGAAGTGAACCTAGCAGTTGTGGAGCCATTTAAGCTCATAAATAAAATTTAAATTGTAAATGTGAACTATCAGAAGGAAACACCTGCACGTTCTCAATCAGGCATCCACTGATATGTAAGCAAATCAATAAACTGTACAAGGACCACGAATTTACACCACCCAACCAAAACAAATAAGCGCTATCTTCTTATTATCATAAAAGCAATAAGAAAGGCTGCCTTTGCATTCTTCTTTAATTTGTCCTTCATGGTGTGTCGTAAAGATAACAAAGACCTGCATTACCAAGGAACACATTGTTTTACTCTGTATGTGTTTCATCACTGAAGTCTAGTGAGCATTGTTTTTCTTTTTTTTTTTTTTTTTTAATTTGTGGATGGAATTCATCAATTAGAATGAGTCTAAATGCAGTGGGAGGGTAATGACGAGTATGGGGAGTGGGAAGAGCCATGTAGCGTGTGTGTTAGTGGTGGTTTTATGTGTTCTTCACCAGATTCATGGCTGAGCTCTGAGGAGTAGATAACTGGTGGATCTGCCAAAGTTTTGCAAGGAGAAGGTGCTTAAAATAGTCAGATTAGAGATGCTCATACAAAGAAGGTGAAATCAACTTCACCACTAATTCTATTAAAACCCTTACACACGGAGACTATTTTTTAAACAGCTTATATTGGCCTTTCTCTTTAGGATCTGAAGCAGTTGGCAGAATGTTTTCTTCCTGCTAGCCTTTAGTGTGTTATAAGACTTTGGGCATTCCTGAAAGAGAACTTCCTGAGTATTCTTGTTTCTCTTGTGATAAGAAATCTAAAGAGATACCATAATAGAGGGAGACATCATGGGGATAGGGAAAAACTGGGTGCTAGGGAAGTTCCCAGAAATCTACAAGGATGACCTTAGCTTAGACTACTAGCAATGGTGGAGAGGGTGCCTGAACTGGCTTACCCGGTAATCAGATCGGTGGGTACCCTAACTGTCATTATAGAGCCTTTTTCCAGTAACTGTTGGAAACAGATACAGAGATCCACAGCCAGGCACCAGGCAGAGCTCCAGGATCCCAGTTGATTCTGTTAGCAAGGGCATCAAGATCATGATGGGGAAACCTCCAGAGAGAACTAAACCAAACTGGTGGGAACTCACGAAATTTAGATCAATGGCTGTGGAGCCTGCATGGAACTGGGCTAGGCCCTCTGTATAGCTAGACAGTTGTGTAGCATGTAGATGTAACCAACTGTCTTACTAAATAAGAAACACAGAGCCGAGTCAGAGAGAAAAGCCAAGAGGTCAGAGCTAAGAGCCTCACCCTTCCTGCTTCAGCGATCCTCTTCAGCCAAAAGAGCTCTCCAAAAGGGACCTACTTCCTGTGTGTTTGTCTTATATAGTCTTTCTGTTCTGCCTTCTCATTGGTTGTAAACCCAAACACATGACTGCCTCCTCCCTGCCTATCTGTAGAGACTTCCAGGTCTTCAATGGTTGGGATTGAGATTAAAGGCGTGTCTCTCCTATGCTGGCTGTATCCTTGAACACACAGAGATCTACCTAGCTCTGTCTACCAAGTGCTGGGATTAAAGGCATGCACCACCACCGCCATGCTCTTGCTATGGCTCTAATGGCTCTGACCCCTGGGCAACTTTATTTATTAACATACAATTAAAATCACATTTCAGTACAAATAAAATACCACCACAGTAGGATGATCTCTTTGGGGGGGAGCCCTAGCAGTAGGATCAGAATCCATCCTTGGTGTGTGAGCAGACCTTTTGTAGCCCACTTCTACGATGGGACAACTTGAACAGCCTTGGGGCAGGGGGAAGGGCTTGGACCTGCCTCTATAAATGTACCTCCTCATGGGAGCCTTTCCTTCTTGTAGGAGAGAATGGGGGGTGGGTTGGGAGGGGTAAGCTGGGGGTAGGAGAAGAGAAGAAGGGGATCTTTGGTACATAAAATGAATACATTTTTTTCTTAATAAAATATAAAATAAAATAAAATAAAAATAAGAATCTAAGGATTCTGTTATCTTTCAAGATTTTTGATTCTCTTTTCTCTGGTGGATAGGGAGCAGGGCAGAAGGTTCATAACATGTAAGTGCTGATTACAAGTGTCCACAGTTTCCCTGTCTAGGCTCAGGCAGATATGATATTTACGAGAGTGCTGACACAGTCTGGTTCAAAGGTGGCCTTAGAAACTGGAAAGCAAAGGGAGCTCTCTTATTCAGATCAGCTCTTAGAGACTGTGCTATTGATGTCCTTTACAAAACTGAAAAGAGAGGTCTCCAAAGATGAAACACAAATGGCTGAGAAATTAAGAAACATTCAAATATTTAATTACCAAAGAATTCAAACAAAAAGTACTTTGTATAGTTGGAAGATTTCCTGTGTCCCAGCAAATCTCTCCCACTCGTGTCCCCCAAGTAAACACACAGAGGCTTATATTAACTATAACTCCATGGCCATGGCTCAAGCCTTTTGCTAGCTAGCTCTTCTATCTTAAACTAGTCCATAACTATTAATCTATGTATTGCCAAATATTCTGTGACCTTACCTGCGTCCCATTATATGTTGCTTCTTGGGCGTCTCCTTGCATCTCCCCTGCTCTGCCTTTCTCCTTCCTCCTCTCTAGTTAGAGTGTCCCATCTAACCCTATTCTGCCTCACCATTGGCCAAATAGCTTTATCAACCAATCAGAGCAACATATTCACAGCATACAGTGTGATATCATCCATCAACTTTGAGATTTCATCTTTACCAAGTCAGAATAGCCTCCTCAGAAGATCACTAAAACAAATGACTGTTATTAGTACTGGCAAGGATGTGGGGGAAGGGGAACACTATTCACTATTGATAGGAGTACAAATTTTTATAGCCACTGTGGAAATCAGTGTTGCATTCTTAAGAAAGCTGGAAATAGATCTACCTGAAGTCCCAGCTATGTCACTCTTGAGCATATACCCCAAAAACTTCCTATCCTATGATAGAGGCACTTGCTCGGCTATATTCTTGGTGCTTCATTAATAATAGCCAGACATTGGAAATAGCTTAGATGTTCGCCAACCAGTGAATACATAATGAAAATGTGGTACGTTTATACAATAGAATATTACTCAGTTGATGGAAAATTGAAATCATGAAATTCACAGGTAAATGGGTGGTGCTAGAAAAAAAATATCCTGATGAGGTAACACAGACCCCAAAAGACAAATATTGTGTGTTTTTTTTTTTAATTAAAAATGGATGCTAGATTTTAAGCCTTTTAAAGGTGTGCTATAATCCATATAACCACAGAAGTTAGCTATAGAGTAAAGAACTTGCCAGGAATCTCCCAAGGAAGAAGAAATAGAAAATATACAGAGATAAGAGGGGGGCTGAAATCACAGTATTAAGGGCAAAAGATGAAAGAAGGGGTTGATGGCCGGGATATGGGGAGGAACAGCTAACACTAAGGACCATTTAAAGAGTCATATGGAAACCTACTATAGTAGAATTTTTTTAAAATATATTCATATATGAAAGAATTCAAATATATTCTCCAAGTAACAGGGGAGACAAAGCCCCAGTTAGACATCTCTCACCAGCAAGTGAAACCTCCAGTGCCAGGAATTGGCTACATCTAATAGACTCATTGGTCAAAAGGGCGTCATGGAAACTCCCACACAGCTCAGGATATTTCCAAGGCCATTGGTTGCTCTCCCCAAGCTGATAGTAAGGCCCTATTGAAGACAACACTTACATTTCTCATTGAACATGGAGAAGTTGAGCTGGTTCCAAACTAGAGCCTTCACCCCTACTGACTAATGTTCATGGTACTGAAGTGTACTTTGCATGTTACCAGAAGGAAAAGGTAACCACCACCCCTGCAACAAATCTTTCCATCTACAGTGGTGACCCGCCTACCTGACATGTTGGTGTAATAGTGGAAAAAACATTGCAGGAGTAACCAACCACTCTCTGGTGGGATTTGAGGCCCACTTCAAGAAAGGTAACCTATGCCTCACACTGTACAGGTGCCCAAGAATCTGAGACTAGATAGGCCATGGGCCTAGAGGAAAACCAAATATTATTGTTTTCCTAAAGGAACATAGCAATACAATTAGTCCTAATGACATTATATTATATTGGTATATCAGTTACTCACTCATTTGTCATCTGAGAAGCTTCCTCTTACAGTGGATGGAAACTAACACAGAGCCCCACAACTGAACAATGTCCAGAAAGTAAGAGATTTTGGGACACTCAATCCTAAATGGGATACTTCATCAAACTCCAACTCTCAGGGTTCAAGAAGCTATGGGAAAGAGAAGACAGAAAGAATATAAGACATAGAGGTGATGGATGACATGAAGGAAACTGTTTCTTCCAGTCACAACAGAACTGAACCTATTATGAACTAACAGAGACTGTAGAAGCATGTGCAGGGCCTGCCTAGGTTCAAGCTAGATGGGTTCCTAGTGCTAAGACTGGAAAGTAGACACGAGTTCCCATTCCTAACCAAGAAGCTATCTCCAACTGGCTGCTTTAAAGGAAAAATTAGTGTTCTTCAATGGAATCTCACTTAATCTATGCTTAAGAGTAAGCCCCAACACCAGCAGTAGACGCCAGCACAGACTGATATAGTGATGTTTTTTAGACTTTTGTTTCATATTGCTTTGTTTGAGGGATATTTCTTTGTCTTAATGGTCTTTTGTTTCTATATTATTTCTGACTTTGTGTTATGTTTGTATGTATGTTTCATTTTTGTTTGTCTGCTTGCCTATTTGTTTTTTTTTTTTTTTTGGTTTTTCGAGACAGGGTTTCTCTGTGTAGCTTTGCGCCTTTCCTGGGACTCACTTGGTAGCCCAGGCTGGCCTCGAACTCACAGAGATCCGCCTGGCTCTGCCTCCCGAGTGCTGGGATTAAAGGCGTGCGCCACCACCGCCTGGCTGCCTATTTGTTTTTTAAACGGTACCAGAGAAGGAAAGGGTTTATAATTTGGTGTGTGTGGGGGAGGGTAGGAAGCACCTGGAAGGAACTGGGGAAGTAGAAACAATGATCAGAAAATATTTCATACAATGACTTTTTTCAAAAAAATATTCTAAATAAATAAATGAATAAATGAGCTAAATATCTGAGCAGAGGGTTCTCAAAGGGAGAAATAAAAGTGGCAATTAAGTATCTCAAACATGTTTTTGAGTTCTGGGTATTTTAAAATCATCAAAAATAATTTCAAACCTTCTATTTCAATGAAGTGTAGTTGTATAATTAAATCAATCAAACTGAATTTAAAAACCTATATAAACAGGAAATACCCTGTCAGCCACTGCAGGTCTGGGATTTTAAATTAATGTTTAAAATGTGATATCACTACAGTTGATATTAATATATGGATACATTCAAAATATCTAACATTCAAAATAATAGCTAACTTTAAATATTTCCCTATGAAGGTTCTTTTAGCTTTACAGTGATAGAAAATGAGCTGGGCAGTGGTGGCGCATGCCTTTAATCCCAGCACTCAGGAGGCAGAGCCAGGTGGATTTCTGTGAGTTCGAGGCCAGCCTGGGCTACAGAATGAGTTCCAGGAAAGGCTCCAAAACTACAGAGAGAAACCCTGTCTTGAAAAAAAAAAAAAAAATGTGATAGAAAATGAATAAAAATACAATTTAACTTTTTAAAAATTGGAATAGATGTCTTTTTCTTACTATTTAAGTAAATTAATGCTTAATATAACCCAAAAATAACTAGTACATTAATAGTCCTTAAAGTAGTATACACAAGGGTTGGACTGAGTGCTTACTTAAGTATCCCACTTGAAATTCTAAACCAATTTTAAATCATAGGTCATTACCAATTCTAAACACAATGATGAGCTTCCTGGGAAATAGAAACTCAATAATGTACAATTGATACATAGTCTGGGCTTCATTTCCATGAGAAAAAGTCTATGACTAATTTAGACAAATTATAAATTCTTTATTTTTAAAGACTTATTTTTGTTTTTCTAATGTGTGTGTATATGCATGTGTGTTTGTATGTATTTGTATGAGTGTGTATGTGTGTGTGTGTGTGTGTGTGTCTATGTATGTGCATTGGTTGGTTGAATGGAGGTACCCACACAGGCTTGGGATCATCCTGTAGCTTGAGTTACACGTGGTTGTGAGCAACCCAGTTTGGATGTAGAGAATCAAACTTGGCTCCTGTGCAAGAACATTATGCATTCTAAGCACTACACTATCTCTCCACCCCTAAAATGTTCATTTTTAGATAAGATACATAATTTGCTATTAAACCTTAATTTGTTTTATACAACATAGAAAAGCATAAACATAATTTTATATTATATTCGGGTAAGAATATGATTATTTTCTTATATATATGATCATAGAGAATATTTTAAGTAGGACAATATAAATAATATTTTAAAATCTAAAAACTATAAAAATTCAAAACTTTGAAATAAGCCTAAAAATAAGTACATATGGACACATAACTGATTTTTTGTTTGTTTTGGTATGGAAAATATGCTATTAAAATAAATGTATTTTAAATTCATCAAAAAGAAAAGAATTTCAACCAAGTGTGGCAATATAATAGAACCAGATTGAATTAATGGTCTGCAAAGAAGATATTTTCTCTTAAATTACACTCTGTAAGATAAAAAAAAAAAACAAAAAAAACCCAAAAAAACAAAAAAACAAAAAAAACCATTTCAGAGTGGTTACACATAGTTGTTTTTTTTTTTTTTTGTCTTTCTTAAAACTGCCATAATGTGTTTCCCGTTTATGTTGTTATGTCCTTCTTAACACATACCTCAGATAACATATTGAGGGTGTTCTGACTGGCTCATGATTCTGTGCCATGCATAGATTCATTGAAGATTCATTTAATAATCACTATTGTCAATAACTCTCTGGTTCAGAGTATAGATGAGTATCAGTGACTGTTGTGCTGGATTAATTTCTAGCTTCCATTGAGTGGGTTGGAATTCAAGGGTGTCCCCTAAATGAAGAAAATCCATATCTATGTAGGAAGTGGTCTCCTGTACCAGTGCGTTCTAGGCTACTTCCTATTTTCTCCTCTATCAGGTTCAGTGTACCAAGATTTATGTTGAGGTCTTGGATTCACGTGGACTTGAGTTTTGTGTACGAAGATAGGTATGGTTCTAATTACAATCTACTACATGTTGACATCCAGTTATACCAGCACCATTTGTTGAAGATGCTTTCTTTTTTCCACTGTACAGTTTTGGCTTCTTTGTCAAAAATCAGGTGTTCATAGATGTGGAGATTAATGTCAGGATCTTCAATTAGATTCCATGGGTCCACATGTTGGTTTTTATGCCAATACCAAGTTGTTTTTATTAATATGGTTCTATAGTACAGCCTGAAGTCAAGGATGATGAGGCCTACAGAAGTTGCTTTATTGTAAAGAATTGTTTTAGCCATCCTAGTTTTTTTTTATTTTTCCTTATGAAGTTGAGTATTATTATTTTGAGTTCTGTGAAGAATTGTGTTGGGATTTTGATGGGGATTGCATTTAATCTGTAGATTTCTTTTGGTAGGATTGTCATTTTTATTAATTTGGTTCTACCTAAATATAACACCAGTAGCACAGACACTTAAAGCAACAATTAATAAATGGGACTTCCTGAAACCGAGAAGCTTGTGTAAGGTAAAGGACACAGTAAATAAGAGAAAATGACAGCCTACAGAATGGTTTCTTACAAACAAAAAGTACTGACATCTGTTAAAATGGGTATGAAATTGCAGGTGCTATAAATGTTTTATTTTACACACCATGTTTAAGATTATTCATTACCATGTTTAAGATTATTCATTATGTATACTGTATTCGGTGTTTTGCCTGCATGTATGCCCGCAGGCCAGAAGAGGGCACCAGATCCCATTACAGATGGTTGTGGGTTACTGTTGCTGGAGAATTTCTCTCCAGCTCCCGCCACCAAGTCCCGCCAGTCCCAGAGCTCACTTATAAAATAAACACACAGACTCTTACATTATTTAAACTGCTTGGCCATTAGCTCAGGCCTGTCATTGTCTATCTCTTACTCTTATATTTAGCCCATTTCTGTTAATCTTTACTTTGCCACATGGCTCATGGCTTACTGGTACCTTACATCTTCCTTGTCCTGATGGCGGCTCGCCGTGTCTCTCTCTCAGCCTTCCACTTCCCAGAATTCTTTTCCTTGTCCTGCCTATACTTCCTGCCTAGCCAATGGCCAATCAGTGATTTATTTACTGACCAATCAGCAACACACTTGACATACAGACCATCCCACAGCACTTCCCCTTTTCTGGAGAATTTCTCTCCAGCTCCCGCCACCAAGTCCCGCCAGTCCCAGAGCTCACTTATAAAATAAACACACAGACTCTTACATTATTTAAACTGCTTGGCCATTAGCTCAGGCCTGTCATTGTCTATCTCTTACTCTTATATTTAGCCCATTTCTGTTAATCTTTACTTTGCCACATGGCTCATGGCTTACTGGTACCTTACATCTTCCTTGTCCTGATGGCGGCTCGCCGTGTCTCTCTCTCAGCCTTCCACTTCCCAGAATTCTTTTCCTTGTCCTGCCTATACTTCCTGCCTAGCCAATGGCCAATCAGTGATTTATTTACTGACCAATCAGCAACACACTTGACATACAGACCATCCCACAGCACTTCTTTAGCTGTCTTGCCCTTTCTTAACTTCGGTGCCTTCCTGCTTCAACAGTCCAATCAACTGACTGTGAGCTAGCTGCACCCATTTCAATTCACCCTTATCTTTTCTTTTTTTTTTTTTTTTTTTAAATTGCTGGCCAGCCTTACCTTTCGGGTGTCCATCAGCTTGTCCCTTCTTTCTCGGATCTCGGTAACGTCTTGGTAGAATCTCGGTAGGGACCTCCATTTGTAACGGTAACGCCCGCGTTACTGTCACCCGTTCACCATGTCCGAGCGAGGGGCTGCGGATAAAAAATAGAGACAAGCGTGGGTTCGTATCCCACTTCTGACACCAACAAATGGCGTCCAACGTGGTGGCAAGAGTTTCCACCTAAAAACTTAGAAAAAAGATTCTAAAATGGAGCTAAAAACAGCTTCCTAATTGTCTCTCTCAAATAAGCGGCAGCTGCCGGTTTGAGCTACTGGCGGGTTCCTAGCGTGCGCTCTGGACCTGCAGTATGGCGGGAATCAGGCCTCTGCAAGTAGCACATTAAACTGTGTGGTGAATTTAGCCTTTGCTAGTACAAAACAAAAAAAGAGGTTTCTGGGCTACACGCTACTTTGGTAAAAGTGTAGACCCACTATTTCTGAGAGTTATGGCTCCCAGAGCTGGCGGAAAGCGGACCGCCGCCATGTTGGGAAGCTAAAGTGGGCGGAGCCAGCAGCCACTGCGCCATTTCAGGCTTAGAAGGCTGCAGTTTAAAGCAATAGGCTCAAGCTAATATAAAAAAATAAGCCACGTAAAGATGGCTACCACACAGAGAATCTGGATTATGTTCTCTTTGATATTCGTAACTGCAGAAAAACATTTGATTGTAAAAGCTGTTGAGTTATGCCAAAATGTATATTTTAAAGGTACCTTGACTTCAAAATTTGGATATAAGGATATGTTGCTTTGGAAAAGAGTCTCTGCTTTTGTTTCCACAGAAAGCCAGAGACTATGGATTTGTTCCAGATTAAGATACATCAGGTTTAACCAGCCAAGACCCCCTGAAAGGTCTCCAATGACACCATGGCCCAGATGACTCAACATCCAGAATGGTTCCAAGGCAACTGGCTCAGATGATACAGCCTCATGGACTACTCCATGATCCTAAAATTTTCTTTGTTTCCCCATAAGATACAGCGCCCCCCTCCAGCAGGAAGTAGTAAGAAAAGCTACGCCCAAATTCCCAAATATACCAAGCTGGCTTTAGAGATGGAATTGGCTCACTCCCCCTCTAAACCCAGACATATTGCTCAAAAAAAAAAATGGTTAAGAGATTCTTGTGTCCCAAATCAGAAGAGCCCTCTGGTGTGGGACAGAGAAAAAACAATATTTTTATTTAAAGCAGGTTGATTATAAATACAATCTCTTTCTAAAGAAAAAAAGGGGATAGTTTAGATATGATAGGATGAAAGGGTAGATTAATGAACCTACTTTTAAAGAGTAACAACTTGTTTAAAATGTTTTACATCGCTATAGATTTTAGTTTATTGATACAAATTTAAACTTAATTTTGTTATACTGTATATATATTTCTATTCTTGTTTGAGATATTATGTTTATGTAACTCATTTAAAATTATAATGGATAATTAAAAAATAGATTAATAATTAATCATCTATGATAATCATATTTGTAGCCATGTTAGTTAAGTCTTTTAGGTATACATAGTTATATTTCAGATAGATAGGTAGTCTTCAAACACTTCAAAGACCTACAGAATATGGCATTTAAAATGTTTTAAAAATTTAGACTTTCTGGACAGTGAGACATGTCTGCTCCTGACAGCACCGATTTACTTCAGAGAGGAGGATGGGCATCGAAGACACTCCATACGGAGTTTATCTTCACCTTGACAAAAATAGCCATTTGGGCAAGAAACTGTTCTTGCCTGGACTGCCTGATCAACTGGACATGCAGGACCCATACAAAGGTGACCACTGAACTTTGCTTGACAAAATGGTCCTTCAGGTTCCTGCTTTGCAGAGAAAACTGCCAGACATTCTACAGGACACAGAGAAAAGTGAATAAGAGACTCTAGGCCTGTGGGCTAAAGACAGATGCCCCAACTTTACAAGAGAACTTTGAATGACTGTCCAAGCTGCCAGCTGTCTCTGTCTACCCTACAAGACTCCTAAAAGTTGCTTATATCCTTCTCCATTTCTCAGGTAGTAGTATATCCTTCTGAGGTCTTTGATGTGGTTAAAGACTAGATACTTACAATTTTCCTTAGTTATAATAAAAGATAAGTTAGATATAAAACCTTAAACTTACAAATATAAGATAGATAGGATCTCTTCTTTAATATTGTAACTGTAATTCTTGCTTGATAATTGTTTTGTTATATGTAATTTTACTATGTTAAAGTTAAAACCTTCCTTTTTAAGAAAAGAAAAGGGGAAGTGCTGTGGGATGGTCTGTATGTCAAGTGTGTTGCTGATTGGTCAGTAAATAAATCACTGATTGGCCATTGGCTAGGCAGGAAGTATAGGCAGGACAAGGAAAAGAATTCTGGGAAGTGGAAGGCTGAGAGAGAGACACTGCCAGCCGCCATCAGGACAAGGAAGATGTAAGGTACCAGTAAGCCATGAGCCATGTGGCAAAGTAAAGATTAATAGAAATGGGCTAAATATAAGAGTAAGAGCTAGACAATGACAGGCCTGAGCTAATGGCCAAGCAGTTTAAATAATGTAAGAGTCTGTGTGTTTATTTTATAAGTGGGCTCTGAGACTGGCGGGACTTGGTGGTGGGAGCTGGAGAGAAATTCTCCAGCAACAGGTTACCATGTGGTTGCTGAGAATTGAACACAGGACCTCTGGAAGAGCAGTCTGTGCCCTTAACCTCTGAGCCATCTCTCCAGCCCTACACC